>NC_048574.1:36453491-36513491 GCF_013265735.2 Oncorhynchus mykiss | reverse complement strand
GGGACTGGACAGGGGTGGGGGACAAGGGGAAATACAGGTATGGGAAAGGGAGTAGGTATGAAAACTACCAATGACAGGCTGTTCACTACAATGCAGTGGATTTGTTGAAAGTCACCAACGTTTGGGCAATGTTTCTTCCTAGACGTAACCAGACACTCAGCTCAACAGGGTCTTCACACCATGGTGTTAAAAGCATATAGCTTTATATGGATGTGTATGTGTGTGTTGAGTGGGTTGTAGAGGTGTGTGTATGTGTGTGTTGAGTGGGTTGTAGAGGTGTGTGTGTGTGTGGGGGGGGGAGCTGTAGAGGGATGTGCATGTGTGTGTTGGGGGGGCTGTAGAGGTGTGTGTGTGTGTGTTGAGTGGGTTGTAGAGGTGTGTGTATGTGTGTGTTGAGTGGGTTGTAGAGGTGTGTGTGTGTGTGTGGGGGGGAGCTGTAGAGGGATGTATATGTGTGTGTTGGGGGGGCTGTAGAGGTGTGTGTGTGGCGTGTGGGGGGGGGGGGCTGTAGAGGTGTGTGTGTGGGGGGAGCTGTAGAGGTGTGTGTATGTGGGGGGGAGCTGTAGAGGTGCGTGTGTGGTGTGTTGGGGGTCTGTATTTGTGTGTGTGGTGTGTTGGGGGGGCTGTAGAGGTGTGTGTGTGGTGTGTTGGGGGGGCTGTAGAGGTGAGTGTGTGTTGGGGGAGCTGTAGAGGTGTGTGTGTGCGTGTGTGTGTCCCTGATTTAATTCGATTAATCATAATGAGGCCCAGATTAAATCCCCTAGATGTCTCAGCTGTAGCACCCCCCACCCCCACCCCCTCCGCTACTATGGCAACGGCATGACTTCTTCCACCAGTTGGCTTCTAATCAGAGCCCCTATTATGGGCTAGTGGAGATGGCAGGGGTGGGCAAGTCAGGGGGCATACTACACTGGCCAACAACAGCCTGCTCTGTGCCCCTCTCTCTACACCCAAGGTGTCCAATCCAGTCCACACACTCTCTCACGCTCTCCCTTTCTCTGACCTCTAACCCCTGACCTCTGTAACCTCTGCCCCCCAGTGCCGCCCCTGATCCAGCCCTTTGACATCCCTTCCACGTCGGTGGGAAAGCTGATGTACATCGCCTGCGTGGTGTCGTCAGGTGACATGCCTATCCGCATCACCTGGCACAAAGATGGGCAGCTTATCGTGCCTGGCTCCGCCTCCGGCGTTGGCATAGAGACCAAGGAGTTCATGAGCTCCCTGCAGATCTCCAAGGTGACCCTGAAGCACAACGGCAACTACACCTGCATTGCTAGCAACGCCGCGGCAACCGTCAGCTGGGAGAGACAACTGATCGTCACCGGTGAGAGAGGGAGGAGGGGAAGAGATGGGAGGAGGGGAAGAGATGGGAGGAGGGGAAGGGATGGGAGGAGGGGAAGAGATGGGAAGAGATGGGAAGAGATGGGAGGAGGGGAAGGGATGGGAAGAGGGGAAGAGATGGGAGGAGGGGAAGGGATGGGAGGAGGGGAAGAGATGGGAAGAGATGGGAGGAGGGGAAGGGATGGGAAGAGGGGAAGAGATGGGAAGAGATGGGAAGAGATGGGAGGAGGGGAAGGGATGGGAGGAGGGGAAGAGATGGGAAGAGATGGGAGGAGGGGAAGAGATGGGAGGAGGGGAAGAGATGGGAGGAGGGGAAGGGATGGGAGGAGGGGAAGAGATGGGAAGAGATGGGAAGAGATGGGAGGAGGGGAAGGGATGGGAGGAGGGGAAGAGATGGGAAGAGATGGGAGGAGGGGAAGAGATGGGAAGAGATGGGAAGAGATGGGAGGAGGGGAAGGGATGGGAGGAGGGGAAGAGATGGGAAGAGATGAGAAGAGATGGGAGGAGGGGAAGGGATGGGAGGAGGGGAAGAGATGGGAAGAGATGGGAAGAGATGGGAGGAGGGGAAGGGATGGGAGGAGGGGAAGAGATGGGAAGAGATGGGAGGAGGGGAAGGGATGGGAGGAGGGGAAGAGATGGGAAGAGATGAGAAGAGATGGGAGGAGGGGAAGGGATGGGAGGAGGGGAAGAGATGGGAAGAGATGGGAGGAGGGGAAGGGATGGGAGGAGGGGAAGAGATGGGAAGAGATGAGAAGAGATGGGAGGAGGGGAAGAGATGGGAAGAGATGAGAAGAGATGGGAGGAGGTAGTTGAAAAAAGGTGGTGGGTGAGATGCAGCAAGAGGGTTGAAAATGTGTGGTGTTGAAGAATCAAGGGAAGGGCTGATTGGGTATAAGTGTCATTTGAAATGAATAGTTATTATTGGTGAATAATGAAGAACCTCCACCATTTTAGAGATGTTATCATGTATAATGACTGTTATTCTATACTGATTGTAACCAATATACATTTTTCACCTCAGTTCCCCCTCGCTTCGTGGTACAGCCTAACAACCAGGATGGGATCTATGGGAAGGCAGGAGTACTCAACTGCTCTGTGGAGGGATACCCTCCTCCCAAAGTCATGTGGAAACACGCCAAAGGTCCTGCAGCACTGACATCAACTAACTAACTGTCTACTATTCCATTCATCTTAGTAAAACAATTTTTTTATTCTCTACTGTAACATCATAACTTAGAGACCATGACCACTATGGGTAACTTTGAGTTGGCCTGTCCGTGCCGTTCCTCCCTGTAGGTATAGGGAACCCCCAGCAGTACCACCCTGTGCCTCTGACTGGTCGGATCCAGATCATGGGGAACGGCTCCCTGCTGATCCGTCATGTCCTGGAGGATGACCGGGGATACTACCTCTGTCAGGCCTCCAACGGAGTGGGCTCTGACATCAGCAAGAGCATGGTTCTTACTGTCAAGAGTGAGTAGCCTCTCTCTCTCTCTCTGTCTCTCTGTCTCTGTCTCTCTCTCTCTCTCTCTCTCTCTCTCTCTCTCTCTCTCTCTCTCTCTCTCTCTCTCTTTCTCTCCGCTCTGACCCAGGCCCTGGGCTGAGCTTGGTTCTCCCCTCCTGTTTGACCCCAGCCCTGGGCTGAGCTTGGTTCTCCCCTCCTGTTTGACCCAGGCCCTGGCTGAGCTTGGTTCTCCCCTCCTGTTTGACCCAGGCCCTGGCTGAGCTTGGTTCTCCCCTCCTGTTTGACCCAGGTCCTGGCTGAGCTTGGTTCTCCCCTCCTGTTTCACCCAGGCCCTGGGCTGAGCTTGGTTCTCCCCTCCTGTTTGACCCAGGCCTGGGCTGAGCTTGGTTCTCCCCTCCTATTTGACCCAGGCCCAGTGTCTTGGCTGTCCTGTGTGTCCTGGTTGTCCTGTCTGTCCTGGCTGTCCTGTGTGTCTTGGCTGTCCTGTGTGTCCTGGCTGTCCTGTGTGTCCTGGCTGTCCTGTGTGTCCTGGCTGTCCCTGTGTGTCCTGGCTGTCCTTTGTGTCCTGGCTGTCCTGTGTGTCCTAGCTGTCCTGTGTGTCCTGGCTGTCCCTGTGTGTCTTGGCTGTCCTGTATGTCCTGGTTGTCCTGTGTGTTCTGGCTGTCCCTGTGTGTCCTGGCTATCCTGTGTGTCCTAGCTGTCCTGTGTGTCCTGGCTGTCCCTGTGTGTCTTGGCTGTCCTGTATGTCCTGGCTGTCCTGTGTGTCCTGGCTGTCCCTGTGTGTCCTGGCTGTCCTGTGTGTCCTGGCTGTCCCTGTGTGTCTTGGCTGTCCTGTGTGTCCTGGCTGTCCTGTGTATCCTGGCTGTCCTGTGTGTCTTGGTTGTCCTGTCTTTCCTGTCTGTCCTGTGTGTCCTGGCTGTCCCTGTGTGTCTTGGCTGTCCTGTGTGTCCTGGCTGTCCTGTGTGTCCTGGCTGTCCTGTGTGTCCTGGCTGTCCTGTGTGTCCTGGTTGTCCTGTGTGTCTTGGCTGTCCTGTGTGTCCTGGCTGTCCTGTGTGTCCTGGCTGTCCTGTGTGTCCTGGCTTTCCTGTGTGTCCTGGCTGTCCTGTCATTCCTGTCTGTCCTGTGTGTCTTGGCTGTCCTGTCTGTCCTGTGTGTCCTGTGTGTCCTGGCTGTCCCTGTGTGTCTTGGCTGTCCTGTGTGTCCTGGTTGTCCTGTGTGTGGGGAAGAGGTGGGGAAGAGAGGAGGAGGAGAGAGGTGGGGAAGAGAGGAGGAGGAGAGAGGAGGAGGAGAGAGGAGGAGGAGAGAGGTGGGGAAGAGAGGAGGTTGAGAGAGGTGGGGAAGAGAGGAGGAGGAGAGAGGAGGAGGAGAGAGGAGGTTGAGAGAGGTGGGGAAGAGAGGAGGAGAGAGGTGGGGAAGAGAGGAGGAGGAGAGAGGAGGAGGAGAGAGGTGGGGAAGAGAGGAGGAGGAGAGAGGAGGAGGAGAGAGGTGGGGAAGAGAGGAGGAGGAGAGAGGTGGGGAAGAGAGGAGGAGGAGAGAGGTGGGGAAGAGAGGAGGAGGAGAGAGGTGGAGAAGAGAGGAGGAGGAGAGAGGAGGAGGAGAGAGGTGGGGAAGAGAGGAGGAGGAGAGAGGAGTAGGAGAGAGGTGGGGAAGAGAGGAGGAGGAGAGAGGTGGGGAAGAGAGGTGGGGAAGAGGGGAGGAGGAGAGAGGAGGAGGAGAGAGGTGGGGAAGAGAGGAGGAGGAGAGAGGAGGAGGAGAGAGGTGGGGAAGAGAGGAGGTTGAGAGAGGTGGGGAAGAGAGGAGGAGGAGAGAGGTGGGGAAGAGAGGAGGAGGAGAGAGGAGGAGGAGAGAGGTGGGGAAGAGAGGAGGAGGAGAGAGGTGGGGAAGAGAGGAGGAGGAGGAGAGAGGTGGGGAAGAGAGGAGGTTGAGAGAGGTGGGGAAGAGAGGAGGAAAGAGGTGGGGAAGAGAGGAGGAGGAGAGAGGAGGAGGAGAGAGGTGGGGAAGAGAGGAGGAGGAGAGAGGAGGAGGAGAGAGGTGGGGAAGAGAGGAGGAAGAGAGAGGTGGGGAAGAGAGGAGGAGGAGAGAGGTGGGGAAGAGAGGAGGAGGAGAGAGGAGGAGGAGAGTGGTGGGGAAGAGAGGAGGAGGAGAGAGGAGGAGGAGAGAGGTGGGGAAGAGAGGAGGAGGAGAGAGGAGGAGGAGAGAGGTGGGGAAGAGAGGAGGAGGAGAGAGGAGGAGGAGAGAGGTGGGGAAGAGAGGAGGAGGAGAGAGGAGGAGGAGAGAGGAGGAGGAGAGAGGAGGAGGAGAGAGGTGGGGAAGAGAGGAGGAGGAGAGAGGTGGGGAAGAGAGGAGGAGGAGAGAGGTGTGGAAGAGAGGAGGGGAAGAGAGGAGGAGGAGAGAGGTGGGGAAGAGAGGAGGGGAAGAGAGGAGGAGGAGAGAGGTGGGGAAGAGAGGAGGGGAAGAGAGGTGGAGGAGAGAGGTGGGGAAGAGAGGAGGAGGAGAGAGGTGGAGAAGAGAGGTGGAGGAGAGAGGTGGAGAAGAGAGGAGGAGGAGAGAGGAGGGGAAGAGGGGAGGAGGAGAGAGGTGGGGAAGAGAGGTGGAGGAGAGAGGTGGAGAAGAGAGGAGGAGGAGAGAGGTGGAGAAGAGAGGAGGAGGAGAGAGGAGGAGAAGAGAGGAGGTTGAGAGAGGTGGGGAAGAGAGGAGGAGAGAGGTGGGGAAGAGAGGAGGAGGAGAGAGGAGGAGGAGAGAGGAGGAGGAGAGAGGTGGGGAAGAGAGGAGGAAGAGAGAGGAGGAGGAGAGAGGTGGGGAAGAGAGGAGGAGGAGAGAGGTGGGGAAGAGAGTTGGAGGAGAGAGGTGGGGAAGATAGGAGGAGGAGAGAGGAGGAGGAGAGAGGTGGGGAAGAGAGGTGGAGGAGAGAGGTGGAGAATAGAGGAGGAGGAGAGAGGAGGGGAAGAGGGGAGGAGGAGAGAGGTGGGGAAGAGAGGTGGAGGAGAGAGGAGGGGAAGAGAGGAGGAGGAGAGAGGTGGGGAAGAGAGGCGGAGGAGAGAGATGGAGAAGAGAGGAGGTTGAGAGAGGTGAGGAAGAGAGGAGGAGAGAGGTGGGGAAGAGAGGAGGAGTAGAGAGGAGGAGGAGAGAGGTGGGGAAGAGAGGAGGAGGAGAGAGGAGGAGAAGAGAGGAGGTTGAGAGAGGTGGGGAAGAGAGGAGGAGAGAGGTGGGGAAGAGAGGAGGAGGAGAGAGGAGGAGGAGAGAGGTGGGGAAGAGAGGAGGAGGAGAGAGGAGGAGGAGAGAGGTGGGGAAGAGAGGAGGAAGAGAGAGGTGGGGAAGAGAGGAGGAGGAGAGAGGTGGGGAAGAGAGGAGGAGGAGAGAGGAGGAGGAGAGAGGTGGGGAAGAGAGGAGGAGGAGAGAGGAGGAGGAGAGAGGTGGGGAAGAGAGGAGGAGGAGAGAGGTGGAAGAGAGAGGTGGGGAAGAGAGGAGGAGGAGAGAGGTGGGGAAGAGAGGAGGGGACGAGTGGAGGAGGAGAGAGGTGGGAAAGAGAGGAGGGGAAGAGAGGAGGGGGAGAGAGGTGGGGAAGAGAGGAGGAGGAGAGAGGTGGAGAAGAGAGGAGGAGTAGAGAGGTGGGGAAGAGAGGAGGAGGAGAGAGGTGGAGAAGAGAGGAGGAGGAGAGAGGAGGAGGAGAGAGGTGGGGAAGAGAGGAGGAGGAGAGAGGAGGAGGAGAGAGGTGGGGAAGAGAGGAGGAGGAGAGAGGTGGAAGAGAGAGGTGGGGAAGAGAGGAGGAGGAGAGAGGTGGGAAAGAGAGGAGGGGAAGAGAGGAGGAGGAGAGAGGAGGGGGAGAGAGGTCTGGAAGAGAGGAGGAGGAGAGAGGTGGGGAAGAGAGGAGGAGGAGAGAGGAGGAGGAGAGAGGTGGAGAAGAGAGGAGGAGGAGAGAGGTGGGGGAGAGAGGAGGAGGAGAGAGGTGGCGAAGAGAGGAGGAGGAGAGAGGTGGAGAAGAGAGGAGGAGGAGATAGGTGGGGAAGAGAGGAGGAGGAGAGAGGTGGGGAAGAGAGGAGGAGGAGAGAGGTGGAGAAGAGAGGAGGAGGAGAGAGGTGGGGAAGAGAGGAGGGGAAGAGAGGAGGAGGAGAGAGGAGGGGGAGAGAGGTGGGGAAGAGAGGAGGAGGAGAGAGGTGGAGAAGAGAGGAGGAGTAGAGAGGTGGGGAAGAGAGGAGGAGGAGAGAGGTGGAGAAGAGAGGAGGAGGAGAGAGGAGGGGAAGAGAGGAGGGGACGAGTGGAGGAGGAGAGAGGTGGGAAAGAGAGGAGGGGAAGAGAGGAGGAGGAGAGAGGAGGGGGAGAGAGGTGGGGCAGAGAGGAGGAGGAGAGAGGAGGAGAAGAGAGGAGGAGTAGAGAGGTGGGGAAGAGAGGAGGAGGAGAGAGTGGAGAAGAGAGGAGGAGGAGAGAGGAGGAGGAGAGAGGTGGAGAAGAGAGGAGGAGGAGAGAGGTGGGGAAGAGAGGAGGAGGAGAGAGGTGGCGAAGAGAGGAGGAGGAGAGAGGTGGAGAAGAGAGGAGGAGGAGAGAGGTGGGGAAGAGAGGAGGAGGAGAGAGGTGGGGAAGAGAGGAGGAGGAGAGAGGTGGAGAAGAGAGGAGGAGGAGAGAGGTGGGGAAGAGAGGAGGAGGAGAGAGGTGGGGAAGAGAGGAGGAGGAGAGAGGTGGAGAAGAGAGGTGGAGGAGAGAGGTGGAGAAGAGAGGTGGAGGAGAGAGGAGGGGAAGAGAGGATGAGGAGAGAGGTGGAGAAGAGAGGTGGAGGAGAGAGGAGGGGAAGAGAGGAGGAGGAGAGATATGGTGAAGAGAGGAGGAGGAGAGAGGTGGAGAAGAGAGGAGGAGGAGAGAGGAGGGGAAGAGGGGAGGAGGAGAGAGGTGGGGAAGAGAGGTGGAGGAGAGAGGAGGGGAAGAGAGGAGGAGGAGAGAGGTGGGGAAGAGAGGAGGAGGAGAGAGGTGGAGAAGAGAGGAGGAGGAGAGAGGAGGGGAAGAGGGGAGGAGGAGAGAGGTGGGGAAGAGAGGAGGAGGAGAGAGATGGAGAAGAGAGGTGGAGGAGAGAGGTGGAAAAGAGATGAGGAGGAGAGAGGAGGGGAAGAGGGGAGGAGGAGAGAGGTGGGGAAGAGAGGAGGAGGAGAGAGGTGGGGAAGAGGGGAGGAGGAGAGAGGTGGGGAAGAGAGGAGGAGGAGAGAGGAGGAGGAGAGAGGTGGTGAAGAGAGGAGGAGGAGAGAGGAGGAGGAGAGAGGTGGGGAAGAGAGGAGGAGGAGAGAGGTGGGGAAGAGAGGAGGAGGAGAGAGGAGGAGGAGAGAGGTGGGGAAGAGAGGAGGAGGAGAGAGGTGTGGAAGAGAGGAGGAGGAGAGAGGAGGAGGAGAGAGGTGGGGAAGAGAGGAGGAGGAGAGAGGTGGGGAAGAGAGGAGGAGGAGAGAGGTGGGGAGGAGGGGAGGAGGAGAGAGGTGGGGAAGAGAGGAGGAGGAGAGATGTGGGGAAGAGAGGAGGAGGAGAGAGGTGGGCAAGAGAGGAGGGGACGAGTGGAGGAGGAGAGAGGTGGGGAAGAGTGGAGGGGAAGAGAGGAGGAGGAGAGAGGAGGGGGAGAGAGGTGGGGAAGAGAGGAGGAGGAGAGAGGTGGAGAAGAGAGGAGTAGAGAGGTGGGGAAGAGAGGATTAGGAGAGAGCTGGAGAAGAGAGGAGGAGGAGAGAGGAGGAGGAGAGAGGTGAAGAAGAGAGGAGAAGGAGAGAGGTGGGGAAGAGAGGAGGAGGAGAGAGGTGGGGAAGAGAGGAGGAGGAGAGAGGTGGAGAAGAGAGGAGGAGGAGAGAGGTGGGGAAGAGAGGAGGAGGAGAGAGGTGGGGAAGAGAGGAGGAGGAGAGAGGTGGAGAAGAGAGGAGGAGGAGAGAGGTGGGGAAGAGAGGAGGAGGAGAGAGGTGGGGAAGAGAGGAGGAGGAGAGAGGTGGGAAGAGAGGAGGAGGAGAGAGGAGGAGTAGAGAGGTGGGGAAGAGAGGAGGAGGAGAGAGGAGGAGGAGAGAGGTGGGGAAGAGAGGAGGAGGAGAGAGGTGGGGAAGAGAGGAGGGGAAGAGGGGAGGAGGAGAGAGGTGGGGAAGAGAGGAGGAGGAGAGAGGAGGGGAAGAGGGGAGGAGGAGAGAGGTGGGGAAGAGAGAAGGAGGAGAGAGATGGGGAAGAGGGGAGGAGGAGAGAGGTGGGGAAGAGAGGAGGAGGAGAGAGGAGGAGGAGAGAGGTGGGGAAGAGAGGAGGAGGAGAGAGGAGGAGGAGAGAGGTGGGGAAGAGAGGAGGAGGAGAGAGGTGGGGAAGTGAGGAGGAGGAGAGAGGTGGGGAAGAGAGGAGGAAGAGAGAGGTGTGGAAGAGAGGAGGAGGAGAGAGGAGGAGGAGAGAGGTGGGGAAGAGAGGAGGAGGAGAGAGGTGGGGAAGAGAGGTGGGGAAGAGAGGAGGAGAGAGGTGGGGAAGAGAGGAGGGGAAGAGAGGAGGAGGAGAGAGGAGAGAGGAGGGAGGGCCACGAGGGCTCGGAGCGTGAAATGAAAACAGATAGTGATCGAGGGTCGATTTCTATTTTCTACACACCTGTACAGTTCCTTGATTTTTCAAATACCCATCCCTCTTTCCTTCTCTCATTTTGCCATATCTATTTATAATATTCATGATTATCTCTCTGTGTGTGTCTCCAGTTCCAGCCATGATCACGTCACACCCCAACACCACCATGGCCATCAAGGGCCAGGTGAAGGAGCTGAACTGCACAGCGCGGGGAGAGCAGCCCATCATCATCCGCTGGGAGAGGGGCGACACCGTCATCGACGCCGAGAGGAACCCCCGCTACTCCATCACCATCAACAAGAAAGGGGACGAGGTCATCTCCACGCTCAAGGTTAGACACTGACGAAAGAGGGCAAAATATTGAGAGAGAATTGAAATTGAAGAGCATTAGAATTTAGAACAGAGCTCAATTGAGTTGAGATGAAAGTACTAAAGGGTACAGTAGTGTATGCTGGGTAGTTTTGACCACTAAATATTCCATGCCGTCTCTCTGTCTTCTATGTGTGTTGCTGTCCCCATGCAGCTGAAGCCAGCGGAGCGCGGGGACTCAGTCTTCTTCTCCTGCCATGCCATCAACTCATACGGAGAGGGGCGAGGACTCATCCAACTTACCGTGCAAGGTGCCTATCTCTCTCACTCTGCTATTACTGCACATAGGCTCACTGTTGACCGACCAGTGATTGAGGTCAAATTGATACCTAACATCCTCCACTCACACACACAGAGCCTCCTGACCCTCCTGAGTTGGAGGTGAGAGAGGTGAAGGACCGCAGTATGAACCTGCGCTGGATCCAGAGGTTCGACGGCAACAGCATCATCACCAGCTACGACATTGAGTATAAGAACAAGTCTGGTACGAGTCCAACCAGTCCAACCCTGTAAACCCTCACATCCCAATTGTCCTCAATCTAACTCCCTTTTCTCTGGTCCTCTAATGTCCTCTCTATCTGCTTCTATTTGTTACAGATACTTGGGATCACAAGTACACCACCAGGAACATCTCCCCCACTAACAACCAGGCTAACATCGTGGAGCTGCACCCTGCCTGTGTCTACAGCATCCGCATGTACTCCTTCAACAAGATCGGACGCAGCCAGCCTAGCAAGGAGCTCACCATCAGCACTGAGGAAGCACGTAAGTCTAACACACACTTATATACACACACACACACAAACACACCCCTAATTAAAATGCTGTCTTGTTTGGTGTCATTGAAACCCTCATTTCAACATCTCACGTCAACAGAACCTGATGGGCCCCCTATGGATGTGATCCTCCAGCCAATGACGTCGCAGAGCATACGGGTCACATGGAGGGTAAACGTCATTAACCATCATGCCTCTTTTCCTTCATGCTATAATACCATAACAACTGAGACATTCAAACGAACCATCATTGATCTCCAGTCAGTGTCCTGACAGAGCTGTCCTCTGCCTCTCCCTCTCAGGCCCCCAGGAAGGAGCTTCAGAACGGGGTGATCCGGGGCTACCAGATTGGTTACCGTGAGAACGGGCCGGGCAGTAACGGCCAGTACAGCATTGTGGAGATGAAGGCCACAGGGGACAGCGAGGTGTACACTCTGGACAACCTGAAGAAGTTTGCCCAGTATGGAGTGGTGGTCCAGGCCTTCAACAGGGCTGGTACTGGCCCCTCTAGCACTGAGATCAACGCTACCACACTGGAGGATGGTAAGACTGGAGGGAGGGAGGGAGGGAGGGAGGGTGAATGCAAGAGAGAGAGAGAGAGGGCGGGGTTGGTGATGGGAGGAGATTCATACTCTGCTTGTAATCATTATTATTTATTTGTATAGTTCTTTTCGATACAGGTAACGAAGTGCTTCACATCATAAAATAATACAATGAAAGTGCAATCAAAGAAACAAAGACAGGAGGAAGGAGAATGAAACAAGACGACTCATTCAAATCACACATTAAAAGCACCTTTATAAAAGTGGGTCTTCAGAAGCGATTTCAAAAGATGCACTGATCTGCTCTGGCAGAACATTCCAAAGTCTAGGGGCCCTAATGGCAAATGTCTGGTCTCCTTTCGTTTTCAACCTAGACTTGGAATGATCAACAGGTCCCTTCAGAGGATCTCCGGCTGCGTCCTGGCTCGTAGGGAGATAAAGGATCTGAGATATAGGACCGGGCTAAACCAAGCCTGGGCTTAAACGTGACTGGTAGCCAAGCTAAAATAGGTGTGGTAATATGGTAACATTCTGTTAAAAGCCGAGCTGCAGCATTTTGTAGATGATGGAGTGATTTCTGAGACATGTCTACAACGAGCTACAGTAATCTAGTTGTGAGGAAATAAAATCAAGTATAACTTCGCAGGATCGATCAGTGACTGAAATAAAAGACTTAGCTATATTTTTTGATGATAAAAGCAGGACATGCAGTTCAAGGTTTAGGTAAGGGTCAAAGAAGACACCAAGGCTTTTGTCAGTAGTTTTGACTTTGGTAGACAAATGACCAAGGTCATTTACAATCTGGGTTCTAGCAAGGTGGGGGCCAAATAAAACAACCTCTGATTTCTTCTCATGAGCTGGAGAAAATTGTCAGACATCCAACATTTGATGTCAGCAAGAGACATGTGAAGTGTAGCCACGCTAGCTTGGTCACTGGATCTGATTGGTAGATAGAGCTGCGTGTCATCCGCATAGCAGAACAGGTGGATTTGTTTAACTTGCCGACAGGAATAAAAAATAGAGATGCGCCAATAAGAATAGAGATGCACCATGCATTGATTCAGTTGTGCAAACACACTCTCACACACACAGCCTCTGAGACAAAATGGAGGAGATGAACATGCAGCACATCCCCCATCACTCTCCAGTTCTAATTAGCTCCCTCATTAGACTTAGAGAGAGAGAGAGGCCCATTACTCTATGAATATGCTTGGCCACTCTGCCTCTCTCTCTTCCTTCCCCTCTCTCTTCTTCACTGGTTTCCTCTGTATTCCCTTTCAATTCACACCCTTTCTTTTTTTATCATTCAATTTGTTTTTCTCCTCAATCTCTCTCCCCTTGCTTTCATTGGGGAATCCCCCTGTCTCCTTCTCTCAATACTCTCTTTTTTCATCTTTACATCAGACAGACAGACAACATCTTCGTCCCTCCCTCTCCCCTGTGTGTGCAGCCTTAATGACAGAGCTAGATGTAGATCCTGATTATGATAATGGTAGTGATAGCTAAAACACACGCTCTCAGAATGTCTGTCTGTCTGCCGCTGCTGCTTCTACAGCTGCAATTATCACACAGCTGGACACATTGTCCTCCGTCCACACGCGTCTGCTTCTACAGCTGCAATTATCACACAGCTGGACACATTGTCCTCCGTCCACACGCGTCTGCTTCTACAGCTGCAATTATCACACAGCTGGACACATTGTCCTCCGTCCACACGCGTCTGCTTCTACAGCTGCAATTATCACACAGCTGGACACATTGTCCTCCGTCCACACGCGTCTGCTTCTACAGCTGCAATTATCACACAGCTGGACACATTGTCCTCCGTCCACACGCGTCTGCATCTCATCAACATCCTTCATGTTAACCCTTATCCTCCGTCTGCAGCTCATCAACATCCTTCATGTTAACCCTTATCCTCCGTCTGCATCTCATCAACATCCTTCATGTTAACCCTTATCCTCCGTCTGCATCTCATCAACATCCTTCATGTTAACCCTTATCCTCCGTCTGCAGCTCATCAACATCCTTCATGTTAATCCTTATCCTCTGTCTGCATCTCATCAACATCCTTCATGTTAACCCTTATCCTCCGTCTGCATCTCATCAACATCCTTCATGTTAACCCTTATCCTCCGTCTGCATCTCATCAACATCCTTCATGTTAACCCTTATCCTCCGTCTGCATCTCATCAACATCCTTCATGTTAACCCTTATCCTCCGTCTGCATCTCATCAACATCCTTCATGTTAACCCTTATCCTCCGTCTGCAGCTCATTAACATCCTTCATGTTAACCCTTATCCTCCGTCTGCATCTCATTAACATCCTTCATGTTAACCCTTATCCTCCGTCTGCATCTCATCAACATCCTTCATGTTAACCCTTAATCTCCATCTGCATTTCATCAACATCCTTCATGTTAACCCTTATCCTCCGTCTGCAGCTCATCAACATCCTTCATGTTAACCCTTATCCTCCGTCTGCATCTCATCAACATCCTTCATGTTAACCCTTATCCTCCGTCTGCATCTCATTAACATCCTTCATGTTAACCCTTATCCTCCGTCTGCATCTCATCAACATCCTTCATGTTAACCCTTATCCTCCGTCTGCATCTCATCAACATCCTTCATGTTAACCCTTATCCTCCGTCTGCATCTCATCAACATCCTTCATGTTAACCCTTATCCTCCGTCTGCATCTCATCAACATCCTTCATGTTAACCCTTATCCTCCGTCTGCATCTCATCAACATCCTTCATGTTAACCCTTATCCTCCGTCTGCATCTCATCAACATCCTTCATGTTAACCCTTATCCTCCATCTGCATCTCATCAACATCCTTCATGTTAACCCTTATCCTCCGTCTGCATCTCATCAACATCCTTCATGTTAACCCTTAATCTCCATCTGCATCTCATCAACATCCTTCATGTTAACCCTTATCCTCCGTCTGCATCTCATCAACATCCTTCATGTTAACCCTTATCCTCCGTCTGCATCTCATCAACATCCTTCATGTTAACCCTTATCCTCCGTCTGCATCTCATTAACATCCTGTTAATAACAGTCCAGTCTGCCCTGTTATATTCTACTGTGTATCCCTCTTTCCCTTCATCCTTACTATTATTATTTATTATTTAACCTTTATTTAACTAGGCAAGTCAGGTAAGAACACATTCTTATTTACAATGACGGCTATACCTGCCCCTCCCTCCCTTGCTCTCTCTCTCTCTCTCTCTCTCTCTCTCTGTCATCCCTCCCTTTCTACATCTGTTTATTTCCCCGTTGCAGTGATTGAAAGTTGAAGATTGGAATAAATAGTATTTTTTTGCAATTACTATCATTTCTGTCCTATTAGTCAGAGATAGCTGTGTTCAATAACATACACTATAGCCCTCTGTGATGTTAACCTATGACCTTTCTCCTACCCCCAGTGCCCAGCCAGCCACCCCAGAACGTGCGGGCCATCTCGGTGACGTCAGACGAGGCGGTGATCACGTGGGCGGAGCCCCCGCGTCTGACGCTGCATGGCGTGCTGAAGGGCTACCGCGTGGTGTTCTGGTCCCTCTTCCCTGACGGAGGTGGGTGCTGTGGGGGCCAGGCACAGGGGCCCATGCAGAGTAATTATCACCACTATCATTCTAACTAAACCCCAAACCCATGGCCCCACCTGTCTGTCTGATGTCTAACATGGGTGTGTGAACCTGTACCAAACACTGGTGCTCCCCACCTGTCTGTCTCTGTGTGTGGTAACCCTTAACTCACACCCCTCTCCTCATCTGGCTCCTAACCCTTCACACACCCCATTCCCAATCTGTCTTTGGTTTACCTGGAATTAAAAATAAATAGTTGTTTACCTTCCCTAACCTGTATTATCCTCCCAATTTGTGCACTTGAGATTCATGAGCAAACAAGGCTTACTTTCTCTCTCTATCACTTTCTCTTTCTTTCTTTCTTTCTTTCTTTCTTTCTTTCTTTCTTTCTTTCTTTCTTTCTCTCTCTCTCTCTCTCTATCTCTCTCTCTTTCTCTCTCTCTCTCTCTCTCTGTCAGAATGGGGAGAGATGCAGAACATCACTACAACTCGTGAGCAGGTGGAGCTGAGAGGGCTGGAGAAGTTCACTAACTACAGTGTCCAGGTGCTGGCCTACACACAGGCTGGGGACGGGGTCAGGAGCAATGTCCTGTACATCCAAACCCGCGAGGACCGTGAGTACACACACACGTGCACTTGCGTGGACACACACATCTACACACACTTATACAGTACATATACTTCCCCTGACTTTAACCCATACAGATGTAAGATCTTAATTTGAGCCAGTTTTCTACAGCCGGAAAATAATCCTGCAGCAACAGGAAATGTTAATTGTTATGGTGGATTATAATTAAATTAATGGACATTTTTGTAGGGGTTGATCCAATCAAATCAAATCTGAAATTTCAAAGCGGAAATGACAAACTTCAGAAGCCTTTTTAAACCTGAAATACACCAGAGATAGTCAGAGCCACAGTCCCACTGAGATGCTGACTGCTTGGAAGGGAGGAGAAGCTCAGCGGGGAGTTGCATGTGTGTGTGGGGGGGTGTAGAGGAGGATGTCAGGGTGTATCTCAAACCCATGACTAAAGTTCATTTGTGTAGGGAGACCCCATTACCAGTGCTAATGAGAATTAAGAAGCTTTGGGCCCATGGCTGAGGGCTCGTGACTAGAGATTGGGGGATAGAAGAGGAGGGGTAAAGGGAGAAGCAAAATGGGGGAGAGGAGGGGTACTGCTCCCCATCACCTAGCCCTGCAGCCAACCAGCCAGGCAGCCAACCAGCCAGGCAGCCAGGCAGCCTACCACCCAGGCAGCCAACCAGCCAGGCAGCCAACCAGCCAGGCAGCCAACCAGCCAGGCGGCCAACCAGCCATGCAGCCAACCAGCCAACCAGGCAGGCAGCCAACCAGCCAACCAGCCAGGCAGCCAACCAGCCAGGCAGCCAACCAGCCAGGCAGCCAGCCAGCCAATCAGCCAGGCAGCCACCCAGCCAGGCAGCCAACCAGCCAGGCAGCCAACCAGCTAACCAGCCAGGCAGCCAACCACCCAGGCAGCCAACCAGCCAACCAGCCAGGCAGCCAACCAGCCAGGCAGTCAACCAGCCAACCAGCCAGGCAGCCAACCAGCCAACCAGCCAGGCAGCCAACCAGCCAGGCAGCCAACCAGCCAGGCAGCCAACCAGCCGACCAGCCAGGCAGCCAACCAGCCAGGCAGCCAACCAGCCAACCAGCCAAGCCCAGGGATTAACTCCTCCTGGATTAGAGATCATTCATTTAGTGCTTACACCATTGGAGGCGGGATTGCAGGCCGATCCCTGTCCCGTTCACTCCCCTAAACAGAAGGAGAAGCGGAGTGGAGAGAGAAAGGAGGGAGTGAGGGAGAGGTGGCACAGCTGGGCCTGTCTGGGTGAGGGAGCAAGATATGAAATATGAAAATAAATAAGAAATGGGAAGATGAATGGAGGAAAAGAGAAAGGTTATCCCTTCTGTGTTTGCCCTGCTTTGATAGATGCTTTGTTAGCTCTTTCTATAACATCTAATATTACAGTAACCACCACTGTTTCAGTCTTGGTGCTGCATTAGATTTCATATATGTTAGCTGTGGTTGTCCCTGTCTCTGAAGGGTTATGTTAGATGTGGTTGTCCCTCTCTCTGAAGGGTTATGTTAGATGTGGTTGTCCCTCTCTCTGAAGGGTTATGTTAGCTGTGGTTGTCCCTGTCTCTGAAGGGTTATGTTAGATGTGGTTGTCCCTCTCTCTAAAGGGTTATGTTAGCTGTGGTTGTCCCTCTCTCTGAAGGGTTATGTTAGCTGTGGTTGTCCCTCTCTCTGAAGGATTATGTTAGCTGTGGTTGTCCCTCTCTCTGAAGGGTTATGTTAGCTGTGGTTGTCCCTCTCTCTGAAGGGTTATGTTAGCTGTGGTTGTCCCTCTCTCTGAAGGGTTATGTTAGCTGTGGTTGTCCCTCTCTCTGAAGGATTATGTTAGCTGTGGTTGTCCCTTTCTCTGAAGGGTTATGTTAGCTGTGGTTGTCCCTGTCTCTGAAGGGTTATGTTCGCTCTGGTTGTCCCTCTCTCTGAAGGGTTATGTTAGCTGTGGTTGTCCCTGTCTCTGAAGGGTTATGTTAGCTGTGGTTGTCCCTGTCTCTGAAGGGTTATGTTAGCTGTGGTTGTCCCTGTCTCTGAAGGGTTATGTTCACTCTGGTTGTCCCTCTCTCTGAAGGGTTATGTTAGCTGTGGTTGTCCCTCTCTCTGAAGGGTTATGTTAGCTGTGGTTGTCCCTCTCTCTGAAGGGTTATGTTAGCTGTGGTTGTCCCTCTCTCTGAAGGGTTATGTTAGATGTGGTTGTCCCTCTCTCTGAAGGGTTATGTTAGCTGTGGTTGTCCCTGTCTCTGAAGGGTTATGTTAGGTGTGGTTGTCCCTCTCTCTGAAGGGTTATGTTAGCTGTGGTTGTCCCTCTCTCTGAAGGGTTATGTTAGCTGTGGTTGTCACTCTCTCTGAAGGGTTATGTTAGATGTGGTTGTCCCTCTCTCTGAAGGGTTATGTTAGCTGTGGTTGTCCCTCTCTCTGAAGGGTTATGTTAGCTGTGGTTGTCCCTGTCTCTGAAGGGTTATGTTAGCTGTGGTTGTCCCTGTCTCTGAAGGGTTATGTTAGCTGTGGTTGTCCCTGTCTCTGAAGGGTTATGTTCGCTCTGGTTGTCCCTCTCTCTGAAGGGTTATGTTAGCTGTGGTTGTCCCTGTCTCTGAAGGGTTATGTTAGCTGTGGTTGTCCCTGTCTCTGAAGGGTTATGTTAGCTGTGGTTGTCCCTGTCTCTGAAGGGTTATGTTCGCTCTGGTTGTCCCTCTCTCTGAAGGGTTATGTTAGCTGTGGTTGTCCCTGTCTCTGAAGGGTTATGTTCGCTCTGGTTGTCCCTCTCTCTGAAGGGTTATGTTAGCTGTGGTTGTCCCTCTCTCTGAAGGGTTATGTTAGCTGTGGTTGTCCCTCTCTCTGAAGGGTTATGTTAGGTGTGGTTGTCCCTCTCTCTGAAGGGTTATGTTAGCTGTGGTTGTCCCTCTCTCTGAAGGGTTATGTTAGCTGTGGTTGTCACTCTCTCTGAAGGGTTATGTTAGATGTGGTTGTCCCTCTCTCTGAAGGGTTATGTTAGATGTGGTTGTCCCTCTCTCTGAAGGGTTATGTTAGCTGTGGTTGTCCCTCTCTCTGAAGGGTTATGTTAGCTGTGGTTGTCCCTCTCTCTGAAGGGTTATGTTAGCTGTGGTAGTCCCTCTCTCTGAAGGGTTATGTTAGCTGTGGTAGTCCCTCTCTCTGAAGGGTTATGTTAGCTGTGATTGTCCCTCTCTCTGAAGGGTTATGTTAGCTGTGGTTGGGCTGCATAGCCATGGTTATGGTAGCTGTGGTTGGGCTACATAGCCATGGTTATGGTAGCTGTGGTTGGGCTACATAGCCATGGTTATGGTAGCTGTGGTTGGGCTACATAGCCATGTTTATGGTAGCTGTGGTTGGGCTACATAGCCATGGTTATGGTAGCTGTGGTCGGGCTACATAGCCATGATTATGGTAGCTGTGGTTGGGCTACATAGCCATGGTTATGGTAGCTGTGGTTGGGCTACATAGCCATGGTTATGGTAGCTGTGGTTGGGCTACATAGCCATGATTATGGTAGCTGTGGTTGGGCTACATAGCCATGATTATGGTAGCTGTGGTTGGGCTACATAGCCATGGTTATGGTAGCTGTGGTTGGGCTACATAGCCATGGTTATGGTAGCTGTGGTTGGGCTACATAGCCATGGTTATGGTAGCTGTGGTTGGGCTACATAGCCATGGTTATGGTAGCTGTGGTTGGGCTACATAGCCATGGTTATGGTCATGGTTAGAATGAGTTGTTCTGTAGGTTACTATACTGTATATGACTCCTTATCATTGGGTTGTTCTGACAGTGGATCAGACAGACTGGACTGGGCACGGGCAGATTTTGAGAAGCAGTTGGACCTTAACTACACATTCTGACATGGAGGGCCAGTTCTGATAATGATGCTTTTCTCCTGTAAACACCCTATCCCCTATCATATCTCCCCCTGGGGCTGCCCTTTACCCACCTCCCACCTCCCTCTCCTCCCTCTCTCATGTCCCTGGTGTCGTTCCTGACATTATCTGCAGCTTGAGATGGAGCCCCAGGGGATTGAGGGGGCCCAGGAAGAGCAGGATTACTGAGGGGAGCAGGCTGCCCTGGGTGGGATAGAGAGGGGAGAGGGGGTCCTGGATCTCTCTAACAGTCTCACTATAATCCATAAAGGATCCAGCAGGGTCAAGTGCAGCAGGCACAGAATGCTACTGATGTCTATCTAGGGTTGGATGTGTCCTTATTAATCTGTGTGCTCTAGGTCCTACAGTACGGTAAAGTACATGGAAGAAGGTCTAGTGTAGTCGAGCCTCGCAATATTCATTTCAGCCCAGTCCCTCGTAACCCAGGGAGACCCATGTCTTTCTATCTGATGAAGTGGGCAGTATTCTGAGAGTAATGTCCTGTAGACAGTATGTGTAGACAGTATGTGTTGACAGTATGTGTTGACAGTATGTGTAGACAGTATGTGTGGACAGTATGTGTGGACAGTATGTGTAGACAGTATGTGTGGACAGTATGTGTGGGCAGTAGGTGTTGACAGTATGTGTAGACAGTATGTGTAGACAGTATGTGTAGACAGTATGTGTGGACAGTAGGTGTTGACAGTATGTGTAGACAGTATGTGTGTGGACAGTATGTGTGGACAGTAGGTGTTGACTGTATGTGTAGACAGTATGTGTAGACAGTAGGTGTGGACAGTAGGTGTAGACAGTATGTGTGGACAGTATGTGTAGACAGTAGGTGTAGACAGTATGTGTAGACAGTAGGTGTGGACACTATGTGTGGACAGTATGTGTAGACAGAATGTGTGGACAGTAGGTGTAGACAGTATTGTAGACAGTATGTGTGGACAGTATGTGTGGACAGTCGGTGTAGACAGTATTGTAGACAGTATGTGTGGACAGTATTGTAGACAGTATGTGTGGACAGTATGTGTGGACAGTATGTGTGGACAGTATTGTAGACAGTATGTGTGGACAGTATGTGTAGACAGTATGTGTGGACAGTATTGTAGACAGTATGTGTGGACAGTATGTGTAGACAGTAGGTGTAGACAGTATGTGTGGACAGAAGGTGTAGACAGTAGGTGTAGACAGTATGTGTAGACAGTAGGTGTAGACAGTATGTGTGGACAGTATTGTAGACAGTATGTGTGGACAGTATGTGTAGACAGTATGTGTGGACAGAAGGTGTAGACAGTAGGTGTGGACAGTAGGTGTAGACAGTATTGTAGACAGCAGGGTCAAGTGCAGCAGGCACAGAATGCTACTGATGTCTATCTAGGGTTGGATGTGTCCTTATTAATCTGTGTGCTCTAGGTCCTACAGTACGGTAAAGTACATGGAAGAAGGTCTAGTGTAGTCGAGCCTCGCAATATTCATTTCAGCCCAGTCCCTCGTAACCCAGGGAGACCCAGGTCTTTCT
Organism: Oncorhynchus mykiss; assembly: GCF_013265735.2. Classification (NCBI taxonomy): domain Eukaryota; kingdom Metazoa; phylum Chordata; class Actinopteri; order Salmoniformes; family Salmonidae; genus Oncorhynchus; species Oncorhynchus mykiss. Next base: position 36,492,874 of record NC_048574.1, on the reverse strand, counting down.
ATCTGATGAAGTGGGCAGTATTCTGAGAGTAATGTCCTGTAGACAGTATGTGTAGACAGTATGTGTGGACAGTATGTGTAGACAGTATGTGTAGACAGTGTGTGTAGACAGTATGTGTGGACAGTATGTGTGGACAGTAGGTGTTGACAGTATGTGTAGAAAGTATGTGTAGACAGTATGTGTAGACAGTATGTGTGGACAGTATGTGTAGACAGTATGTGTGGACAGTAGGTGTTGACAGTATGTGTAGACAGTATGTGTGTGGACAGTATGTGTGGACAGTAGGTGTTGACAGTATGTGTAGACAGTATGTGTAGACAGTAGGTGTGGACAGTAGGTGTAGACAGTATGTGTGGACAGTATGTGTAGACAGTAGGTGTAGACAGTATGTGTAGACAGTAGGTGTGGACACTATGTGTGGACAGTATGTGTAGACAGAATGTGTGGACAGTAGGTGTAGACAGTATTGTAGACAGTATGTGTGGACAGTATGTGTGGACAGTCGGTGTAGACAGTATTGTGGACAGTATGTGTGGACAGTATTGTAGACAGTATGTGTGGACAGTATGTGTGGACAGTATGTGTGGACAGTATTGTAGACAGTATGTGTGGACAGTATGTGTAGACAGTATGTGTGGACAGTATTGTAGACAGTATGTGTGGACAGTATGTGTAGACAGTATGTGTGGACAGTATGTGTTGGCAGTAGGTGTTGACAGTATGTGTAGACAGTATGTGTAGACAGTATGTGTAGACAGTATGTGTGGACAGTAGGTGTTGACAGTATGTGTAGACAGTATGTGTGTGGACAGTATGTGTGGACAGTAGGTGTTGACAGTATGTGTAGACAGTATGTGTAGACAGTAGGTGTGGACAGTAGGTGTAGACAGTATGTGTGGACAGTATGTGTAGACAGTAGGTGTAGACAGTATGTGTAGACAGTAGGTGTGGACACTATGTGTGGACAGTATGTGTAGACAGAATGTGTGGACAGTAGGTGTAGACAGTATTGTAGACAGTATGTGTGGACAGTATGTGTGGACAGTCGGTGTAGACAGTATTGTAGACAGTATGTGTGGACAGTATTGTAGTCAGTATGTGTGGACAGTATGTGTGGACAGTATGTGTGGACAGTATTGTAGACAGTATGTGTGGACAGTATGTGTAGACAGTATGTGTGGACAGTATTGTAGACAGTATGTGTGGACAGAATGTGTAGACAGTAGGTGTAGACAGTATGTTTGGACAGAAGGTGTAGACAGTAGGTGTAGACAGTATGTGTAGACAGTAGGTGTAGACAGTATGTGTGGACAGTATTGTAGACAGTATGTGTGGACAGTATGTGTAGACAGTATGTGTGGACAGAAGGTGTAGACAGTAGGTGTGGACAGTAGGTGTAGACAGTATTGTAGACAGCAGGGTCAAGTGCAGCAGGCACAGAATGCTACTGATGTCTATCTAGGGTTGGATGTGTCCTTATTAATCTGTGTGCTCTAGGTCCTACAGTACGGTAAAGTACATGGAAGAAGGTCTAGTGTAGTCGAGCCTCGCAATATTCATTTCAGCCCAGTCCCTCGTAACCCAGGGAGACCCAGGTCTTTCTATCTGATGAAGTGGGCAGTATTCTGAGAGTAATGTCCTGTAGACAGTATGTGTAGACAGTATGTGTGGACAGTATGTGTAGACAGTATGTGTAGACAGTGTGTGTAGACAGTATGTGTGGACAGTATGTGTGGACAGTAGGTGTTGACAGTATGTGTAGACAGTATGTGTAGACAGTATGTGTAGACAGTATGTGTGGACAGTATGTGTAGACAGTATGTGTGGACAGTAGGTGTTGACAGTATGTGTAGACAGTATGTGTGTGGACAGTATGTGTGGACAGTAGGTGTTGACAGTATGTGTAGACAGTATGTGTAGACAGTAGGTGTGGACAGTAGGTGTAGACAGTATGTGTGGACAGTATGTGTAGACAGTAGGTGTAGACAGTATGTGTAGACAGTAGGTGTGGACACTATGTGTGGACAGTATGTGTAGACAGAATGTGTGGACAGTAGGTGTAGACAGTATTGTAGACAGTATGTGTGGACAGTATGTGTGGACAGTCGGTGTAGACAGTATTGTAGACAGTATGTGTGGACAGTATTGTAGACAGTATGTGTGGACAGTATGTGTGGACAGTATGTGTGGACAGTATTGTAGACAGTATGTGTGGACAGTATGTGTAGACAGTATGTGTGGACAGTATTGTAGACAGTATGTGTGGACAGTATGTGTAGACAGTAGGTGTAGACAGTATGTGTGGACAGAAGGTGTAGACAGTAGGTGTAGACAGTATGTGTAGACAGTAGGTGTAGACAGTATGTGTGGACAGTATTGTAGACAGTATGTGTGGACAGTATGTGTAGACAGTATGTGTGGACAGAAGGTGTAGACAGTAGGTGTGGACAGTAGGTGTAGACAGTATTGTAGACAGCAGGGTCAAGTGCAGCAGGCACAGAATGCTACTGATGTCTATCTAGGGTTGGATGTGTCCTTATTAATCTGTGTGCTCTAGGTCCTACAGTACGGTAAAGTACATGGAAGAAGGTCTAGTGTAGTCGAGCCTCGCAATATTCATTTCAGCCCAGTCCCTCGTAACCCAGGGAGACCCAGGTCTTTCTATCTGATGAAGTGGGCAGTATTCTGAGAGTAATGTCCTGTAGACAGTATGTGTAGACAGTATGTGTGGACAGTATGTGTAGACAGTATGTGTAGACAGTGTGTGTAGACAGTATGTGTGGACAGTATGTGTGGACAGTAGGTGTTGACAGTATGTGTAGACAGTATGTGTAGACAGTATGTGTAGACAGTATGTGTGGACAGTAGGTGTTGACAGTATGTGTAGACAGTATGTGTAGACTGCATGTGTGGACAGTATGTGTGGACAGTAGGTGTTGACAGTATGTGTAGACAGTATGTGTAGACTGTATGTGTGGACAGTATGTGTGGACAGTAGGTGTTGACAGTATGTGTAGACAGTATGTGTAGACAGTATGTGTGGACAGTATGTGTAGACAGTAGGTGTAGACAGTATGTGTAGACAGTAGGTGTGGACACCATGTGTGGACAGTATGTGTAGACAGAATGTGTAGACAGTAGGTGTGGACACCATGTGTGGACAGTATGTGTAGACAGAATGTGTGGACAGTAGGTGTGGACAGTAGGTGTAGACAGTATTGTAGACAGTATGTGTGGACAGTAGGTGTAGACAGTAGGTGTAGACAGTATGTGTGGACAGTATGTGTAGACAGTAGGTGTAGACAGTATGTGTGGACAGAAGGTGTAGACAGTAGGTGTAGACAGTATGTGTAGACAGTAGGTGTAGACAGTATGTGTGGACAGTATTGTAGACAGTATGTGTGGACAGTATGTGTAGACAGTATGTGTGGACAGAAGGTGTAGACAGTAGGTGTGGACAGTAGGTGTAGACAGTATTGTAGACAGCAGGGTCAAGTGCAGCAGGCACAGAATGCTACTGATGTCTATCTAGGGTTGGATGTGTCCTTATTAATCTGTGTGCTCTAGGTCCTACAGTACGGTAAAGTACATGGAAGAAGGTCTAGTGTAGTCGAGCCTCGCAATATTCATTTCAGCCCAGTCCCTCGTAACCCAGGGAGACCCAGGTCTTTCTATCTGATGAAGTGGGCAGTATTCTGAGAGTAATGTCCTGTAGACAGTATGTGTAGACAGTATGTGTGGACAGTATGTGTAGACAGTATGTGTAGACAGTGTGTGTAGACAGTATGTGTGGACAGTATGTGTGGACAGTAGGTGTTGACAGTATGTGTAGACAGTATGTGTAGACAGTATGTGTAGACAGTATGTGTGGACAGTATGTGTAGACAGTATGTGTGGACAGTAGGTGTTGACAGTATGTGTAGACAGTATGTGTGTGGACAGTATGTGTGGACAGTAGGTGTTGACAGTATGTGTAGACAGTATGTGTAGACAGTAGGTGTGGACAGTAGGTGTAGACAGTATGTGTGGACAGTATGTGTAGACAGTAGGTGTAGACAGTATGTGTAGACAGTAGGTGTGGACACTATGTGTGGACAGTATGTGTAGACAGAATGTGTGGACAGTAGGTGTAGACAGTATTGTAGACAGTATGTGTGGACAGTATGTGTGGACAGTCGGTGTAGACAGTATTGTGGACAGTATGTGTGGACAGTATTGTAGACAGTATGTGTGGACAGTATGTGTGGACAGTATGTGTGGACAGTATTGTAGACAGTATGTGTGGACAGTATGTGTAGACAGTATGTGTGGACAGTATTGTAGACAGTATGTGTGGACAGTATGTGTAGACAGTATGTGTGGACAGTATGTGTGGGCAGTAGGTGTTGACAGTATGTGTAGACAGTATGTGTAGACAGTATGTGTAGACAGTATGTGTGGACAGTAGGTGTTGACAGTATGTGTAGACAGTATGTGTGTGGACAGTATGTGTGGACAGTAGGTGTTGACAGTATGTGTAGACAGTATGTGTAGACAGTAGGTGTGGACAGTAGGTGTAGACAGTATGTGTGGACAGTATGTGTAGACAGTAGGTGTAGACAGTATGTGTAGACAGTAGGTGTGGACACTATGTGTGGACAGTATGTGTAGACAGAATGTGTGGACAGTAGGTGTAGACAGTATTGTAGACAGTATGTGTGGACAGTATGTGTGGACAGTCGGTGTAGACAGTATTGTAGACAGTATGTGTGGACAGTATTGTAGACAGTATGTGTGGACAGTATGTGTGGACAGTATGTGTGGACAGTATTGTAGACAGTATGTGTGGACAGTATGTGTAGACAGTATGTGTGGACAGTATTGTAGACAGTATGTGTGGACAGTATGTGTAGACAGTAGGTGTAGACAGTATGTTTGGACAGAAGGTGTAGACAGTAGGTGTAGGCAGTATGTGTAGACAGTAGGTGTAGACAGTATGTGTGGACAGTATTGTAGACAGTATGTGTGGACAGTATGTGTAGACAGTATGTGTGGACAGAAGGTGTAGACAGTAGGTGTGGACAGTAGGTGTAGACAGTATTGTAGACAGCAGGGTCAAGTGCAGCAGGCACAGAATGCTACTGATGTCTATCTAGGGTTGGATGTGTCCTTATTAATCTGTGTGCTCTAGGTCCTACAGTACGGTAAAGTACATGGAAGAAGGTCTAGTGTAGTCGAGCCTCGCAATATTCATTTCAGCCCAGTCCCTCGTAACCCAGGGAGACCCAGGTCTTTCTATCTGATGAAGTGGGCAGTATTCTGAGAGTAATGTCCTGTAGACAGTATGTGTAGACAGTATGTGTGGACAGTATGTGTAGACAGTATGTGTAGACAGTGTGTGTAGACAGTATGTGTGGACAGTATGTGTGGACAGTAGGTGTTGACAGTATGTGTAGACAGTATGTGTAGACAGTATGTGTAGACAGTATGTGTGGACAGTATGTGTAGACAGTATGTGTGGACAGTAGGTGTTGACAGTATGTGTAGACAGTATGTGTGTGGACAGTATGTGTGGACAGTAGGTGTTGACAGTATGTGTAGACAGTATGTGTAGACAGTAGGTGTGGACAGTAGGTGTAGACAGTATGTGTGGACAGTATGTGTAGACAGTAGGTGTAGACAGTATGTGTAGACAGTAGGTGTAGACACTATGTGTGGACAGTATGTGTAGACAGAATGTGTGGACAGTAGGTGTAGACAGTATTGTAGACAGTATGTGTGGACAGTATGTGTGGACAGTCGGTGTAGACAGTATTGTAGACAGTATGTGTGGACAGTATTGTAGACAGTATGTGTGGACAGTATGTGTGGACAGTATGTGTGGACAGTATTGTAGACAGTATGTGTGGACAGTATGTGTAGACAGTATGTGTGGACAGTATTGTAGACAGTATGTGTGGACAGTATGTGTAGACAGTAGGTGTAGACAGTATGTGTGGACAGAAGGTGTAGACAGTAGGTGTAGACAGTATGTGTAGACAGTAGGTGTAGACAGAATGTGTGGACAGTATTGTAGACAGTATGTGTGGACAGTATGTGTAGACAGTATGTGTGGACAGAAGGTGTAGACAGTAGGTGTGGACAGTAGGTGTAGACAGTATTGTAGACAGCAGGGTCAAGTGCAGCAGGCACAGAATGCTACTGATGTCTATCTAGGGTTGGATGTGTCCTTATTAATCTGTGTGCTCTAGGTCCTACAGTACGGTAAAGTACATGGAAGAAGGTCTAGTGTAGTCGAGCCTCGCAATATTCATTTCAGCCCAGTCCCTCGTAACCCAGGGAGACCCAGGTCTTTCTATCTGATGAAGTGGGCAGTATTCTGAGAGTAATGTCCTGTAGACAGTATGTGTAGACAGTATGTGTGGACAGTATGTGTAGACAGTATGTGTAGACAGTGTGTGTAGACAGTATGTGTGGACAGTATGTGTGGACAGTAGGTGTTGACAGTATGTGTAGACAGTATGTGTAGACAGTATGTGTAGACAGTATGTGTGGACAGTAGGTGTTGACAGTATGTGTAGACAGTATGTGTAGACTGCATGTGTGGACAGTATGTGTGGACAGTAGGTGTTGACAGTATGTGTAGACAGTATGTGTAGACTGTATGTGTGGACAGTATGTGTGGACAGTAGTTGTTGACAGTATGTGTAGACAGTATGTGTAGACAGTATGTGTGGACAGTATGTGTAGACAGTAGGTGTAGACAGTATGTGTAGACAGTAGGTGTGGACACCATGTGTGGACAGTATGTGTAGACAGAATGTGTAGACAGTAGGTGTGGACACCATGTGTGGACAGTATGTGTAGACAGAATGTGTGGACAGTAGGTGTGGACAGTAGGTGTAGACAGTATTGTAGACAGTATGTGTGGACAGTAGGTGTAGACAGTAGGTGTAGACAGTATGTGTAGACAGTATGTGTGGACAGCATGTGTAGACAGTATGTGTAGACAGTATTTGTGGACAGTATTGTAGACAGTATGTGTGGACAGTATGTGTGGACAGTATGTGTGGACAGTATTGTAGACAGTATGTGTGGACAGTATGTGTAGACAGTATGTGTGGACAGTAAGTGTGGACAGTAGGTGTTGACAGTATGTGTAGACAGTATGTGTAGACAGTATGTGTGGACAGTAGGTGTGGACACTATGTGTGGACAGTATGTGTAGACAGAATGTGTGGACAGTAGGTGTGGACAGTAGGTGTAGACAGTATTGTAGACAGTATGTGTGGACAGTAGGTGTGGACAGTATGTGTAGACAGTGTGTGTGGACAGAAGGTGTAGACAGTAGGTGTGGACAGTAGGTGTAGACAGTATGTGTGGACAGTAGGTGTAGACAGTATTGTAGACAGTAGGTGTAGACAGTAGGTGTGGACAGTAGGTGTAGACAGTATTGTAGACAGTATGTGTAGACAGTATGTGTAGACAGCAGGTGTTGACAGGATGTGTAGACAGTAGGTGTAGACAGTATGTGTAGACAGTATGTGTGGACAGTATGTGTGGACAGTAGGTGTAGACAGTATTGTAGACAGTATGTGTGGACAATAGGTGTGGACAGTATTGTAGACAGTATGTGTGGACAGTAGGTGTAGACAGTAGGTGTTGACAGTATGTGTAGACAGTATGTGTAGACTGCATGTGTGGACAGTATGTGTGGACAGTAGGTGTGGACAGTAGGTGTTGACAGTATGTGTAGACAGTATGTGTAGACAGTATGTGTGGACAGTATGTGTAGACAGTAGGTGTAGACAGTATGTGTAGACAGTAGGTGTGGACACCATGTGTGGACAGTATGTGTAGACAGAATGTGTAGACAGTAGGTGTGGACACCATGTGTGGACAGTATGTGTAGACAGAATGTGTGGACAGTAGGTGTGGACAGTAGGTGTAGACAGTATTGTAGACAGTATGTGTGGACAGTAGCTGTAGACAGTATTGTAGACAGTATGTGTGGACAGTAGGTGTGGACAGTATTGTAGACAGTATGTGTGGACAGTAGGTGTTGACAGTAGGTGTAGACAGTATGTGTAGACAGTATGTGTGGACAGCATGTGTAGACAGTATGTGTAGACAGTATTTGTGGACAGTATTGTAGACAGTATGTGTGGACAGTATGTGTGGACAGTATGTGTGGACAGTATTGTAGACAGTATTTGTGGACAGTATGTGTAGACAGTATGTGTGGACAGTAAGTGTGGACAGTAGGTGTTGACAGTATGTGTAGACAGTATGTGTAGACAGTATGTGTGGACAGTATGTGTAGACAGTAGGTGTGGACAGTATGTGTTGACAGTAGGTGTGGACACTATGTGTGGACAGTATGTGTAGACAGAATGTGTGGACAGTAGGTGTGGACAGTAGGTGTAGACAGTATTGTAGACAGTATGTGTGGACAGTAGGTGTTGACAGTATGTGTAGACAGTAGGTATAGACAGTATGTGTAGACAGTATGTGTGGACAGTATGTGTGGACAGTAGGTGTAGACAGTATTGTAGACAGTATGTGTGGACAGTATGTGTAGACAGTGTGTGTGGACAGTAGGTGTAGACAGTAGGTGTGGACAGTAGGTGTAGACAGTATTGTAGACAGTATGTGTAGACAGTATGTGTAGACAGCAGGTGTTGACAGGATGTGTAGACAGTAGGTGTAGACAGTATGTGTAGACAGTATGTGTGGACAGTATGTGTGGACAGTAGGTGTAGACAGTATTGTAGACAGTATGTGTGGACAATAGGTGTGGACAGTATTGTAGACAGTATGTGTGGACAGTAGGTGTAGACAGTAGGTGTAGACAGTATGTGTAGACAGTATGTGTGGACAGCATGTGTAGACAGTATGTGTAGGAAAGTATTTGTGGACAGTATTGTAGACAGTATGTGTGGACAGTATGTGTGGACAGTATGTGTGGACAGTATGTGTGGACAGTATTGTAGACAGTATGTGTGGACAGTATGTGTAGACAGTATGTGTGGACAGTTTTGTAGACAGTATGTGTGGACAGTATGTGTAGACAGTATGTGTAGACAGCAGTTGTTGACAGGATGTGTAGACAGTAGGTGTAGACAATATGTGTAGACAGTATGTGTGGACAGTATGTGTGGACAGTAGGTGTAGACAGTATTGTAGACAGTATGTGTGGACAATAGGTGTGGACAGTATTGTAGACAGTATGTGTGGACAGTAGGTGTAGACAGTAGGTGTAGACAGTATGTGTAGACAGTATGTGTGGACAGCATGTGTAGACAGTATGTGTAGGACAGTATTTGTGGACAGTATTGTAGACAGTATGTGTGGACAGTATGTGTGGACAGTATGTGTGGACAGTCTGTGTGGACAGTATTGTAGACAGTATGTGTGGACAGTATGTGTAGACAGTATGTGTGGACAGTTTTGTAGACAGTATGTGTGGACAGTATGTGTAGACAGTAGGTGTAGACAGTATGTGTGGACAGAAGGTGTAGACAGTAGGTGTAGACAGTATGTGTAGACAGTAGGTGTAGACAGTATGTGTGGACAGTAGGTGTAGACAGTATTGTAGACAGTATGTGTGGACAATAGGTGTGGACAGTATTGTAGACAGTATGTGTGGACAGTAGGTGTAGACAGTAGGTGTAGACAGTATGTGTAGACAGTATGTGTGGACAGCATGTGTAGACAGTATGTGAGGACAGTATTTATGGACAGTATTGTAGACCGTATGTGTGGACAGTATGTGTGGACAGTATGTGTGGACAGTATGTGTGGACAGTATTGTAGACAGTATGTGTGGACAGTATGTGTAGACAGTATGTGTGGACAGTTTTGTAGACAGTATGTGTTTAGTAGGTGTAGACAGTAGGTGTAGACAGTATGTGTGGACAGAAGGTGTAGACAGTAGGTGTAGACAGTATGTGTAGACAGTAGGTGTAGACAGTATGTGTGGACAGTATTGTAGACAGTATGTGTGGACAGTAGGTGTAGACAGTAGGTGTAGACAGTAGGTGTAGACAGTATGTGTGGACAGTATTGTAGACAGTATGTGTGGACGGTAGGTGTAGACAGTATTGTAGACAGTATGTGTGGACAATAGGTGTGGACAGTATTGTAGACAGTATGTGTGGACAGTAGGTGTAGACAGTAGGTGTAGATAGTATGTTTAGACAGTATGTGTGGACAGCATGTGTAGACAGTATGTGTAGGACAGTATTTTTGGACAGTATTGTGGACAGTATGTGTGGACAGTATGTGTAGACAGTATGTGTGGACAGTTTTGTAGACAGTATGTGTGGACAGTATGTGTAGACAGTAGGTGTAGACAGTATGTGGGGACAGAAGGTGTAGACAGTAGGTGTAGACAGTATGTGTAGACAGTAGATGTAGACAGTATGTGTGGACAGTATTGTAGACAGTATGTGTGGACAGTAGGTGTAGACAGTAGGTGTAGACAGTATGTGTAGACAGTATGTGTGGACAGCATGTGTAGACAGTATGTGTAGACAGTATTTGTGGACAGTATTGTAGACAGTATGTGTCGACAGTATGTGTGGAAAGTATGTGTGGACAGTATGTGTGGACATTATTGTAGACAGTATGTGTGGACAGTATGTGTAGACAGTATGTGTGGACAGTAAGTGTGGACAGTAGGTGTTGACAGTATGTGTAGACAGTATGTGTGGACAGTATGTGTAGACAGTAGGTGTAGACAGTATGTGTTGACAGTAGGTGTGGACACTATGTGTGGACAGTATGTGTAGACAGAATGTGTGGACAGTAGGTGTGGACAGTAGGTGTAGACAGTATTGTAGACAGTATGTGTGGACAGTAGGTGTTGACAGTATGTGTAGACAGTAGGTGTAGACAGTATGTGTAGACAGTATGTGTGGACAGTATGTGTGGACAGTAGGTGTAGACAGTATTGTAGACAGTATGTGTGGACAGTAGGTGTGGACAGTATTGTAGACAGTATGTGTGGACAGTATGTGTAGACAGTATGTGTGGACAGAAGGTGTAGACAGTAGGTGTGGACAGTAGGTGTAGACAGTATGTGTGGACAGTAGGTGTAGACAGTATTGTAGACAGTAGGTGTAGACAGTAGGTGTGGACAGTAGGTGTAGACAGTATTGTAGACAGTATGTGTAGACAGTATGTGTGGACAGTATTGTAGACAGAATGTGTGGACAGTAGGTGTAGACAGTAGGTGTAGACAGTATGTGTAGACAGTATGTGTGGACAGCATGTGTAGACAGTATGTGTAGGACAGTATTTGTGGACAGTACTGTAGACAGTATGTGTAGACAGTATGTGTAGACAGTATGTGTGAACAGTAGGTGTTGACAGTATGTGTAGACAGTATGTGTAGACAGTACGTGTGGACAGTATGTGTGGACAGTATGTGTTGACAGTATGTGTAGACAGTATGTGTAGACAGTATGTGTAGACAGTATGTGTGGACAGTAGGTGTAGACAGTATGTGTGGACAGTATGTGTAGACAGTAGGTGTAGACAGTATGTGTAGACAGTAGGTGTGGACACTATGTGTGGACAGTATGTGCAGACAGAATGTGTAGACAGTAGGTGTGGACAGTAGGTGTAGACAGTATTGTAGACAGTATGTGTGGACAGTAGGTGTTGACAGTATGTGTAGACAGTCGGTGTAGACAGTATGTGTAGACAGTATGTGTGGACAGTATGTGTGGACAGTAGGTGTAGACAGTATTGTAGACAGTATGTGTGGACAGTAGGTGTGGACAGTAGGTGTGGACAGTATTGTAGACAGTATGTGTGGACAGTAGGTGTAGACAGTAGGTGTAGACAGTATGTGTAGACAGTATGTGTGGACAGTATGTGTAGACAGTATGTGTAGACAGTATGTGTGAAAAGTATTGTAGACAGTATGTATGGACAGTATGTGTGGACAGTAGGTGTAGACAGTATTGTAGACAGTATGTGTGGACAGTAGGTGTGGACAGTATTGTAGACAGAATGTGTGGACAGTAGGTGTAGACAGTAGGTGTAGACAGTATGTGTAGACAGTATGTGTGGACAGCATGTGTAGACAGTATGTGTAGGACAGTATTTGTGGACAGTATTGTAGACAGTATGTGTAGACAGTATGTGTAGACAGTATGTGTGAACAGTAGGTGTTGACAGTATGTGTAGACAGTATGTGTAGACAGTACGTGTGGACAGTATGTGTGGACAGTATGTGTTGACAGTATGTGTAGACAGTATGTGTAGACAGTATGTGTAGACAGTATGTGTGGACAGTAGGTGTAGACAGTATGTGTGGACAGTATGTGTAGACAGTAGGTGTAGACAGTATGTGTAGACAGTAGGTGTGGACACTATGTGTGGACAGTATGTGCAGACAGAATGTGTAGACAGTAGGTGTGGACAGTAGGTGTAGACAGTATGTGTAGACAGTATGTGTGGACAGCATGTGTAGACAGTATGTGTAGGACAGTATTTGTGGACAGTATTGTAGACAGTATGTGTAGACAGTATGTGTAGACAGTATGTGTGAACAGTAGGTGTTGACAGTATGTGTAGACAGTATGTGTAGACAGTACGTGTGGACAGTATGTGTGGACAGTATGTGTTGACAGTATGTGTAGACAGTATGTGTAGACAGTATGTGTAGACAGTATGTGTGGACAGTAGGTGTAGACAGTATGTGTGGACAGTATGTGTAGACAGTAGGTGTAGACAGTATGTGTAGACAGTAGGTGTGGACACTATGTGTGGACAGTATGTGCAGACAGAATGTGTAGACAGTAGGTGTGGACAGTAGGTGTAGACAGTATTGTAGACAGTATGTGTGGACAGTAGGTGTTGACAGTATGTGTAGACAGTCGGTGTAGACAGTATGTGTAGACAGTATGTGTGGACAGTATGTGTGGACAGTAGGTGTAGACAGTATTGTAGACAGTATGTGTGGACAGTAGGTGTGGACAGTAGGTGTGGACAGTATTGTAGACAGTATGTGTGGACAGTAGGTGTAGACAGTAGGTGTAGACAGTATGTGTAGACAGTATGTGTGGACAGTATGTGTAGACAGTATGTGTAGACAGTATGTGTGAAAAGTATTGTAGACAGTATGTATGGACAGTATGTGTGGACAGTAGGTGTAGACAGTATTGTAGACAGTATGTGTGGACAGTAGGTGTGGACAGTATTGTAGACAGAATGTGTGGACAGTAGGTGTAGACAGTAGGTGTAGACAGTATGTGTAGACAGTATGTGTGGACAGCATGTGTAGACAGTATGTGTAGGACAGTATTTGTGGACAGTATTGTAGACAGTATGTGTAGACAGTATGTGTAGACAGTATGTGTGAACAGTAGGTGTTGACAGTATGTGTAGACAGTATGTGTAGACAGTACGTGTGGACAGTATGTGTGGACAGTATGTGTTGACAGTATGTGTAGACAGTATGTGTAGACAGTATGTGTAGACAGTATGTGTGGACAGTAGGTGTAGACAGTATGTGTGGACAGTATGTGTAGACAGTAGGTGTAGACAGTATGTGTAGACAGTAGGTGTGGACACTATGTGTGGACAGTATGTGCAGACAGAATGTGTAGACAGTAGGTGTGGACAGTAGGTGTAGACAGTATTGTAGACAGTATGTGTGGACAGTAGGTGTTGACAGTATGTGTAGACAGTCGGTGTAGACAGTATGTGTAGACAGTATGTGTGGACAGTAGGTGTAGACAGTATTGTAGACAGTATGTGTGGACAGTAGGTGTGGACAGTAGGTGTGGACAGTATTGTAGACAGTATGTGTGGACAGTAGGTGTAGACAGTAGGTGTAGACAGTATGTGTAGACAGTATGTGTGGACAGTATGTGTAGACAGTATGTGTAGACAGTATGTGTGAAAAGTATTGTAGACAGTATGTATGGACAGTATGTGTGGGCAGTATGTGTGGACAGTATTGTAGAAAGTATGTGTGGACAGTATGTGTAGACAGTAGGTGTAGACAGTAGGTGTGGACACTATGTGTGGACAGTATGTGTTGACAGTATGTGTAGACAGTATGTGTAGACAGTATGTGTAGACAGTATGTGTGGACAGTAGGTGTAGACAGTATGTGTGGACAGTATGTGTAGACAGTAGGTGTAGACAGTATGTGTAGACAGTAGGTGTGGACACTATGTGTGGACAGTATGTGCAGACAGAATGTGTAGACAGTAGGTGTGGACAGTAGGTGTAGACAGTATTGTAGACAGTATGTGTGGACAGTAGGTGTTGACAGTATGTGTAGACAGTCGGTGTAGACAGTATGTGTAGACAGTATGTGTGGACAGTATGTGTGGACAGTAGGTGTAGACAGTATTGTAGACAGTATGTGTGGACAGTAGGTGTGGACAGTAGGTGTGGACAGTATTGTAGACAGTATGTGTGGACAGTAGGTGTAGACAGTAGGTGTAGACAGTATGTGTAGACAGTATGTGTGGACAGTATGTGTAGACAGTATGTGTAGACAGTATGTGTGAAAAGTATTGTAGACAGTATGTATGGACAGTATGTGTGGACAGTATGTGTGGACAGTATTGTAGAAAGTATGTGTGGACAGTATGTGTAGACAGTAGGTGTAGACAGTAGGTGTGGACACTATGTGTGGACAGTATGTGCAGACAGAATGTGTAGACAGTAGGTGTGGACAGTAGGTGTAGACAGTATTGTAGACAGTATGTGTGGACAGTAGGTGTTGACAGTATGTGTAGACAGTCGGTGTAGACAGTATGTGTAGACAGTATGTGTGGACAGTATGTGTGGACAGTAGGTGTAGACAGTATTGTAGACAGTATGTGTGGACAGTAGGTGTGGACAGTAGGTGTAGACAGTATGTGTGGACAGAAGGTGTAGACAGTAGGTGTAGACAGTATGTGTAGACAGTAGGTGTAGACAGTATGTGTGGACAGTATTGTAGACAGTATGTGTGGACAGTATGTGTAGACAGTATGTGTGGACAGAAGGTGTAGACAGTAGGTATGGACAGTAGGTGTAGACAGTAGGTGTGGACAGTAGGTGTAGACAGTATTGTAGACAGCATGGTCAAGTGCAGCAGGCACAGAATGCTACTGATGTCTATCTAGGGTTGGATGTGTCCTTATTAATCTGTGTGCTCTAGGTCCTACAGTACGGTAAAGTACATGGAAGAAGGTCTAGTGTAGTCAAGCCTCGCAATATTAATTTCAGCCCAGTCCCTCGTAACCCAGGGAGACCCACGTCTTTCTATCTGATGAAGTGGGCAGTATTCTGAGAGTAATGTCCTGTAGACAGTATGTGTAGACAGTATGTGTTGACAGTATGTGTTGACAGTATGTGTACACAGTATGTGTTGACAGTATATGTACACAGTATGTGTGGACAGTATGTGTAGACAGTATGTGTAGACATTGTGTGTAGACAGTATGTGTGGACAGTATGTGTGGACAGTAGGTGTTGACAGTATGTGTAGACAGTATGTGTAGACAGTATGTGTAGACAGTATGTGTGGACAGTAGGTGTAGACAGTATGTGTAGACAGTATGTGTGGACAGCATGTGTAGACAGTATGTGTAGGACAGTATTTGTGGACAGTATTGTAGACAGTATGTGTAGACAGTATGTGTAGAAAGTATGTGTGAACAGTAGGTTTTGACAGTATGTGTAGACAGTATGTGTAGACAGTACGTGTGGACAGTATGTGTGGACAGTATGTGTTGACAGTATGTGTAGACAGTATGTGTAGACAGTATGTGTAGACAGTATGTGTGGACAGTAGGTGTAGACAGTATGTGTGGACAGTATGTGTAGACAGTAGGTGTAGACAGTATGTGTAGACAGTAGGTGTGGACACTATGTGTGGACAGTATGTGCAGACAGAATGTGTAGACAGTAGGTGTGGACAGTAGGTGTAGACAGTATTGTAGACAGTATGTGTGGACAGTAGGTGTTGACAGTATGTGTAGACAGTCGGTGTAGACAGTATGTGTAGACAGTATGTGTGGACAGTATGTGTGGACAGTAGGTGTAGACAGTATTGTAGACAGTATGTGTGGACAGTAGGTGTGGACAGTAGGTGTGGACAGTATTGTAGACAGTATGTGTGGACAGTAGGTGTAGACAGTAGGTGTAGACAGTATGTGTAGACAGTATGTGTGGACAGTATGTGTAGACAGTATGTGTAGACAGTATGTGTGAAAAGTATTGTAGACAGTATGTATGGACAGTATGTGTGGACAGTAGGTGTAGACAGTATTGTAGACAGTATGTGTGGACAGTAGGTGTGGACAGTATTGTAGACAGAATGTGTGGACAGTAGGTGTAGACAGTATGTGTAGACAGTATGTGTGGACAGCATGTGTAGACAGTATGTGTAGGACAGTATTTGTGGACAGTATTGTAGACAGTATGTGTAGACAGTATGTGTAGACAGTATGTGTGAACAGTAGGTGTTGACAGTATGTGTAGACAGTATGTGTAGACAGTATGTGTGGACAGTACATGTGGACAGTATGTGTTGACAGTATGTGTAGACAGTATGTGTAGACAGTATGTGTAGACAGTATGTGTGGACAGTAGGTGTAGACAGTATGTGTGGACAGTATGTGTAGACAGTAGGTGTAGACAGTATGTGTAGACAGTAGGTGTGGACACTATGTGTGGACAGTATGTGCAGACAGAATGTGTAGACAGTAGGTGTGGACAGTAGGTGTAGACAGTATTGTAGACAGTATGTGTGGACAGTAGGTGTTGACAGTATGTGTAGACAGTCGGTGTAGACAGTATGTGTAGACAGTATGTGTGGACAGTAGGTGTAGACAGTATTGTAGACAGTATGTGTGGACAGTAGGTGTGGACAGTAGGTGTGGACAGTATTGTAGACAGTATGTGTGGACAGTAGGTGTAGACAGTAGGTGTAGACAGTATGTGTAGACAGTATGTGTGGACAGTATGTGTAGACAGTATGTGTAGACAGTATGTGTGAAAAGTATTGTAGACAGTATGTATGGACAGTATGTGTGGACAGTATGTGTGGACAGTATTGTAGAAAGCATGTGTGGACAGTATGTGTAGACAGTAGGTGTAGACAGTAGGTGTGGACACTATGTGTGGACAGTATGTGTTGACAGTATGTGTAGACAGTATGTGTAGACAGTATGTGTAGACAGTATGTGTGGACAGTAGGTGTAGACAGTATGTGTGGACAGTATGTGTAGACAGTAGGTGTAGACAGTATGTGTAGACAGTAGGTGTGGACACTATGTGTGGACAGTATGTGCAGACAGAATGTGTAGACAGTAGGTGTGGACAGTAGGTGTAGACAGTATTGTAGACAGTATGTGTGGACAGTAGGTGTTGACAGTATGTGTAGACAGTCGGTGTAGACAGTATGTGTAGACAGTATGTGTGGACAGTATGTGTGGACAGTAGGTGTAGACAGTATTGTAGACAGTATGTGTGGACAGTAGGTGTGGACAGTAGGTGTGGACAGTATTGTAGACAGTATGTGTGGACAGTAGGTGTAGACAGTAGGTGTAGACAGTATGTGTAGACAGTATGTGTGGACAGTATGTGTAGACAGTATGTGTAGACAGTATGTGTGAAAAGTATTGTAGACAGTATGTATGGACAGTATGTGTGGACAGTATGTGTGGACAGTATTGTAGAAAGTATGTGTGGACAGTATGTGTAGACAGTAGGTGTAGACAGTAGGTGTGGACACTATGTGTGGACAGTATGTGCAGACAGAATGTGTAGACAGTAGGTGTGGACAGTAGGTGTAGACAGTATTGTAGACAGTATGTGTGGACAGTAGGTGTTGACAGTATGTGTAGACAGTCGGTGTAGACAGTATGTGTAGACAGTATGTGTGGACAGTATGTGTGGACAGTAGGTGTAGACAGTATTGTAGACAGTATGTGTGGACAGTAGGTGTGGACAGTAGGTGTAGACAGTATGTGTGGACAGAAGGTGTAGACAGTAGGTGTAGACAGTATGTGTAGACAGTAGGTGTAGACAGTATGTGTGGACAGTATTGTAGACAGTATGTGTGGACAGTATGTGTAGACAGTATGTGTGGACAGAAGGTGTAGACAGTAGGTATGGACAGTAGGTGTAGACAGTAGGTGTGGACAGTAGGTGTAGACAGTATTGTAGACAGCATGGTCAAGTGCAGCAGGCACAGAATGCTACTGATGTCTATCTAGGGTTGGATGTGTCCTTATTAATCTGTGTGCTCTAGGTCCTACAGTACGGTAAAGTACATGGAAGAAGGTCTAGTGTAGTCAAGCCTCGCAATATTAATTTCAGCCCAGTCCCTCGTAACCCAGGGAGACCCACGTCTTTCTATCTGATGAAGTGGGCAGTATTCTGAGAGTAATGTCCTGTAGACAGTATGTGTAGACAGTATGTGTTGACAGTATGTGTTGACAGTATGTGTACACAGTATGTGTTGACAGTATATGTACACAGTATGTGTGGACAGTATGTGTAGACAGTATGTGTAGACATTGTGTGTAGACAGTATGTGTGGACAGTATGTGTGGACAGTAGGTGTTGACAGTATGTGTAGACAGTATGTGTAGACAGTATGTGTAGACAGTATGTGTGGACAGTAGGTGTAGACAGTATGTGTAGACAGTATGTGTGGACAGCATGTGTAGACAGTATGTGTAGGACAGTATTTGTGGACAGTATTGTAGACAGTATGTGTAGACAGTATGTGTAGAAAGTATGTGTGAACAGTAGGTTTTGACAGTATGTGTAGACAGTATGTGTAGACAGTACGTGTGGACAGTATGTGTGGACAGTATGTGTTGACAGTATGTGTAGACAGTATGTGTAGACAGTATGTGTAGACAGTATGTGTGGACAGTAGGTGTAGACAGTATGTGTGGACAGTATGTGTAGACAGTAGGTGTAGACAGTATGTGTAGACAGTAGGTGTGGACACTATGTGTGGACAGTATGTGCAGACAGAATGTGTAGACAGTAGGTGTGGACAGTAGGTGTAGACAGTATTGTAGACAGTATGTGTGGACAGTAGGTGTTGACAGTATGTGTAGACAGTCGGTGTAGACAGTATGTGTAGACAGTATGTGTGGACAGTATGTGTGGACAGTAGGTGTAGACAGTATTGTAGACAGTATGTGTGGACAGTAGGTGTGGACAGTAGGTGTGGACAGTATTGTAGACAGTATGTGTGGACAGTAGGTGTAGACAGTAGGTGTAGACAGTATGTGTAGACAGTAGGTGTAGACAGTATGTGTGGACAGTATTGTAGACAGTATGTGTGGACAGTAGGTGTAGACAGTAGGTGTAGACAGTAGGTGTAGACAGTATGTGTGGACAGTATTGTAGACAGTATGTGTGGACGGTAGGTGTAGACAGTATTGTAGACAGTATGTGTGGACAATAGGTGTGGACAGTATTGTAGACAGTATGTGTGGACAGTAGGTGTAGACAGTAGGTGTAGATAGTATGTTTAGACAGTATGTGTGGACAGCATGTGTAGACAGTATGTGTAGGACAGTATTTTTGGACAGTATTGTGGACAGTATGTGTGGACAGTATGTGTAGACAGTATGTGTGGACAGTTTTGTAGACAGTATGTGTGGACAGTATGTGTAGACAGTAGGTGTAGACAGTATGTGGGGACAGAAGGTGTAGACAGTAGGTGTAGACAGTATGTGTAGACAGTAGATGTAGACAGTATGTGTGGACAGTATTGTAGACAGTATGTGTGGACAGTAGGTGTAGACAGTAGGTGTAGACAGTATGTGTAGACAGTATGTGTGGACAGCATGTGTAGACAGTATGTGTAGACAGTATTTGTGGACAGTATTGTAGACAGTATGTGTCGACAGTATGTGTGGAAAGTATGTGTGGACAGTATGTGTGGACATTATTGTAGACAGTATGTGTGGACAGTATGTGTAGACAGTATGTGTGGACAGTAAGTGTGGACAGTAGGTGTTGACAGTATGTGTAGACAGTATGTGTGGACAGTATGTGTAGACAGTAGGTGTAGACAGTATGTGTTGACAGTAGGTGTGGACACTATGTGTGGACAGTATGTGTAGACAGAATGTGTGGACAGTAGGTGTGGACAGTAGGTGTAGACAGTATTGTAGACAGTATGTGTGGACAGTAGGTGTTGACAGTATGTGTAGACAGTAGGTGTAGACAGTATGTGTAGACAGTATGTGTGGACAGTATGTGTGGACAGTAGGTGTAGACAGTATTGTAGACAGTATGTGTGGACAGTAGGTGTGGACAGTATTGTAGACAGTATGTGTGGACAGTATGTGTAGACAGTATGTGTGGACAGAAGGTGTAGACAGTAGGTGTGGACAGTAGGTGTAGACAGTATGTGTGGACAGTAGGTGTAGACAGTATTGTAGACAGTAGGTGTAGACAGTAGGTGTGGACAGTAGGTGTAGACAGTATTGTAGACAGTATGTGTAGACAGTATGTGTGGACAGTATTGTAGACAGAATGTGTGGACAGTAGGTGTAGACAGTAGGTGTAGACAGTATGTGTAGACAGTATGTGTGGACAGCATGTGTAGACAGTATGTGTAGGACAGTATTTGTGGACAGTATTGTAGACAGTATGTGTAGACAGTATGTGTAGACAGTATGTGTGAACAGTAGGTGTTGACAGTATGTGTAGACAGTATGTGTAGACAGTACGTGTGGACAGTATGTGTGGACAGTATGTGTTGACAGTATGTGTAGACAGTATGTGTAGACAGTATGTGTAGACAGTATGTGTGGACAGTAGGTGTAGACAGTATGTGTGGACAGTATGTGTAGACAGTAGGTGTAGACAGTATGTGTAGACAGTAGGTGTGGACACTATGTGTGGACAGTATGTGCAGACAGAATGTGTAGACAGTAGGTGTGGACAGTAGGTGTAGACAGTATTGTAGACAGTATGTGTGGACAGTAGGTGTTGACAGTATGTGTAGACAGTCGGTGTAGACAGTATGTGTAGACAGTATGTGTGGACAGTATGTGTGGACAGTAGGTGTAGACAGTATTGTAGACAGTATGTGTGGACAGTAGGTGTGGACAGTAGGTGTGGACAGTATTGTAGACAGTATGTGTGGACAGTAGGTGTAGACAGTAGGTGTAGACAGTATGTGTAGACAGTATGTGTGGACAGTATGTGTAGACAGTATGTGTAGACAGTATGTGTGAAAAGTATTGTAGACAGTATGTATGGACAGTATGTGTGGACAGTAGGTGTAGACAGTATTGTAGACAGTATGTGTGGACAGTAGGTGTGGACAGTATTGTAGACAGAATGTGTGGACAGTAGGTGTAGACAGTAGGTGTAGACAGTATGTGTAGACAGTATGTGTGGACAGCATGTGTAGACAGTATGTGTAGGACAGTATTTGTGGACAGTATTGTAGACAGTATGTGTAGACAGTATGTGTAGACAGTATGTGTGAACAGTAGGTGTTGACAGTATGTGTAGACAGTATGTGTAGACAGTACGTGTGGACAGTATGTGTGGACAGTATGTGTTGACAGTATGTGTAGACAGTATGTGTAGACAGTATGTGTAGACAGTATGTGTGGACAGTAGGTGTAGACAGTATGTGTGGACAGTATGTGTAGACAGTAGGTGTAGACAGTATGTGTAGACAGTAGGTGTGGACACTATGTGTGGACAGTATGTGCAGACAGAATGTGTAGACAGTAGGTGTGGACAGTAGGTGTAGACAGTATGTGTAGACAGTATGTGTGGACAGCATGTGTAGACAGTATGTGTAGGACAGTATTTGTGGACAGTATTGTAGACAGTATGTGTAGACAGTATGTGTAGACAGTATGTGTGAACAGTAGGTGTTGACAGTATGTGTAGACAGTATGTGTAGACAGTACGTGTGGACAGTATGTGTGGACAGTATGTGTTGACAGTATGTGTAGACAGTATGTGTAGACAGTATGTGTAGACAGTATGTGTGGACAGTAGGTGTAGACAGTATGTGTGGACAGTATGTGTAGACAGTAGGTGTAGACAGTATGTGTAGACAGTAGGTGTGGACACTATGTGTGGACAGTATGTGCAGACAGAATGTGTAGACAGTAGGTGTGGACAGTAGGTGTAGACAGTATTGTAGACAGTATGTGTGGACAGTAGGTGTTGACAGTATGTGTAGACAGTCGGTGTAGACAGTATGTGTAGACAGTATGTGTGGACAGTATGTGTGGACAGTAGGTGTAGACAGTATTGTAGACAGTATGTGTGGACAGTAGGTGTGGACAGTAGGTGTGGACAGTATTGTAGACAGTATGTGTGGACAGTAGGTGTAGACAGTAGGTGTAGACAGTATGTGTAGACAGTATGTGTGGACAGTATGTGTAGACAGTATGTGTAGACAGTATGTGTGAAAAGTATTGTAGACAGTATGTATGGACAGTATGTGTGGACAGTAGGTGTAGACAGTATTGTAGACAGTATGTGTGGACAGTAGGTGTGGACAGTATTGTAGACAGAATGTGTGGACAGTAGGTGTAGACAGTAGGTGTAGACAGTATGTGTAGACAGTATGTGTGGACAGCATGTGTAGACAGTATGTGTAGGACAGTATTTGTGGACAGTATTGTAGACAGTATGTGTAGACAGTATGTGTAGACAGTATGTGTGAACAGTAGGTGTTGACAGTATGTGTAGACAGTATGTGTAGACAGTACGTGTGGACAGTATGTGTGGACAGTATGTGTTGACAGTATGTGTAGACAGTATGTGTAGACAGTATGTGTAGACAGTATGTGTGGACAGTAGGTGTAGACAGTATGTGTGGACAGTATGTGTAGACAGTAGGTGTAGACAGTATGTGTAGACAGTAGGTGTGGACACTATGTGTGGACAGTATGTGCAGACAGAATGTGTAGACAGTAGGTGTGGACAGTAGGTGTAGACAGTATTGTAGACAGTATGTGTGGACAGTAGGTGTTGACAGTATGTGTAGACAGTCGGTGTAGACAGTATGTGTAGACAGTATGTGTGGACAGTAGGTGTAGACAGTATTGTAGACAGTATGTGTGGACAGTAGGTGTGGACAGTAGGTGTGGACAGTATTGTAGACAGTATGTGTGGACAGTAGGTGTAGACAGTAGGTGTAGACAGTATGTGTAGACAGTATGTGTGGACAGTATGTGTAGACAGTATGTGTAGACAGTATGTGTGAAAAGTATTGTAGACAGTATGTATGGACAGTATGTGTGGACAGTATGTGTGGACAGTATTGTAGAAAGTATGTGTGGACAGTATGTGTAGACAGTAGGTGTAGACAGTAGGTGTGGACACTATGTGTGGACAGTATGTGTTGACAGTATGTGTAGACAGTATGTGTAGACAGTATGTGTAGACAGTATGTGTGGACAGTAGGTGTAGACAGTATGTGTGGACAGTATGTGTAGACAGTAGGTGTAGACAGTATGTGTAGACAGTAGGTGTGGACACTATGTGTGGACAGTATGTGCAGACAGAATGTGTAGACAGTAGGTGTGGACAGTAGGTGTAGACAGTATTGTAGACAGTATGTGTGGACAGTAGGTGTTGACAGTATGTGTAGACAGTCGGTGTAGACAGTATGTGTAGACAGTATGTGTGGACAGTATGTGTGGACAGTAGGTGTAGACAGTATTGTAGACAGTATGTGTGGACAGTAGGTGTGGACAGTAGGTGTGGACAGTATTGTAGACAGTATGTGTGGACAGTAGGTGTAGACAGTAGGTGTAGACAGTATGTGTAGACAGTATGTGTGGACAGTATGTGTAGACAGTATGTGTAGACAGTATGTGTGAAAAGTATTGTAGACAGTATGTATGGACAGTATGTGTGGACAGTATGTGTGGACAGTATTGTAGAAAGTATGTGTGGACAGTATGTGTAGACAGTAGGTGTAGACAGTAGGTGTGGACACTATGTGTGGACAGTATGTGCAGACAGAATGTGTAGACAGTAGGTGTGGACAGTAGGTGTAGACAGTATTGTAGACAGTATGTGTGGACAGTAGGTGTTGACAGTATGTGTAGACAGTCGGTGTAGACAGTATGTGTAGACAGTATGTGTGGACAGTATGTGTGGACAGTAGGTGTAGACAGTATTGTAGACAGTATGTGTGGACAGTAGGTGTGGACAGTAGGTGTAGACAGTATGTGTGGACAGAAGGTGTAGACAGTAGGTGTAGACAGTATGTGTAGACAGTAGGTGTAGACAGTATGTGTGGACAGTATTGTAGACAGTATGTGTGGACAGTATGTGTAGACAGTATGTGTGGACAGAAGGTGTAGACAGTAGGTATGGACAGTAGGTGTAGACAGTAGGTGTGGACAGTAGGTGTAGACAGTATTGTAGACAGCATGGTCAAGTGCAGCAGGCACAGAATGCTACTGATGTCTATCTAGGGTTGGATGTGTCCTTATTAATCTGTGTGCTCTAGGTCCTACAGTACGGTAAAGTACATGGAAGAAGGTCTAGTGTAGTCAAGCCTCGCAATATTAATTTCAGCCCAGTCCCTCGTAACCCAGGGAGACCCACGTCTTTCTATCTGATGAAGTGGGCAGTATTCTGAGAGTAATGTCCTGTAGACAGTATGTGTAGACAGTATGTGTTGACAGTATGTGTTGACAGTATGTGTACACAGTATGTGTTGACAGTATATGTACACAGTATGTGTGGACAGTATGTGTAGACAGTATGTGTAGACATTGTGTGTAGACAGTATGTGTGGACAGTATGTGTGGACAGTAGGTGTTGACAGTATGTGTAGACAGTATGTGTAGACAGTATGTGTAGACAGTATGTGTGGACAGTAGGTGTAGACAGTATGTGTAGACAGTATGTGTGGACAGCATGTGTAGACAGTATGTGTAGGACAGTATTTGTGGACAGTATTGTAGACAGTATGTGTAGACAGTATGTGTAGAAAGTATGTGTGAACAGTAGGTTTTGACAGTATGTGTAGACAGTATGTGTAGACAGTACGTGTGGACAGTATGTGTGGACAGTATGTGTTGACAGTATGTGTAGACAGTATGTGTAGACAGTATGTGTAGACAGTATGTGTGGACAGTAGGTGTAGACAGTATGTGTGGACAGTATGTGTAGACAGTAGGTGTAGACAGTATGTGTAGACAGTAGGTGTGGACACTATGTGTGGACAGTATGTGCAGACAGAATGTGTAGACAGTAGGTGTGGACAGTAGGTGTAGACAGTATTGTAGACAGTATGTGTGGACAGTAGGTGTTGACAGTATGTGTAGACAGTCGGTGTAGACAGTATGTGTAGACAGTATGTGTGGACAGTATGTGTGGACAGTAGGTGTAGACAGTATTGTAGACAGTATGTGTGGACAGTAGGTGTGGACAGTAGGTGTGGACAGTATTGTAGACAGTATGTGTGGACAGTAGGTGTAGACAGTAGGTGTAGACAGTATGTGTAGACAGTATGTGTGGACAGTATGTGTAGACAGTATGTGTAGACAGTATGTGTGAAAAGTATTGTAGACAGTATGTATGGACAGTATGTGTGGACAGTAGGTGTAGACAGTATTGTAGACAGTATGTGTGGACAGTAGGTGTGGACAGTATTGTAGACAGAATGTGTGGACAGTAGGTGTAGACAGTATGTGTAGACAGTATGTGTGGACAGCATGTGTAGACAGTATGTGTAGGACAGTATTTGTGGACAGTATTGTAGACAGTATGTGTAGACAGTATGTGTAGACAGTATGTGTGAACAGTAGGTGTTGACAGTATGTGTAGACAGTATGTGTAGACAGTATGTGTGGACAGTACATGTGGACAGTATGTGTTGACAGTATGTGTAGACAGTATGTGTAGACAGTATGTGTAGACAGTATGTGTGGACAGTAGGTGTAGACAGTATGTGTGGACAGTATGTGTAGACAGTAGGTGTAGACAGTATGTGTAGACAGTAGGTGTGGACACTATGTGTGGACAGTATGTGCAGACAGAATGTGTAGACAGTAGGTGTGGACAGTAGGTGTAGACAGTATTGTAGACAGTATGTGTGGACAGTAGGTGTTGACAGTATGTGTAGACAGTCGGTGTAGACAGTATGTGTAGACAGTATGTGTGGACAGTAGGTGTAGACAGTATTGTAGACAGTATGTGTGGACAGTAGGTGTGGACAGTAGGTGTGGACAGTATTGTAGACAGTATGTGTGGACAGTAGGTGTAGACAGTAGGTGTAGACAGTATGTGTAGACAGTATGTGTGGACAGTATGTGTAGACAGTATGTGTAGACAGTATGTGTGAAAAGTATTGTAGACAGTATGTATGGACAGTATGTGTGGACAGTATGTGTGGACAGTATTGTAGAAAGCATGTGTGGACAGTATGTGTAGACAGTAGGTGTAGACAGTAGGTGTGGACACTATGTGTGGACAGTATGTGTTGACAGTATGTGTAGACAGTATGTGTAGACAGTATGTGTAGACAGTATGTGTGGACAGTAGGTGTAGACAGTATGTGTGGACAGTATGTGTAGACAGTAGGTGTAGACAGTATGTGTAGACAGTAGGTGTGGACACTATGTGTGGACAGTATGTGCAGACAGAATGTGTAGACAGTAGGTGTGGACAGTAGGTGTAGACAGTATTGTAGACAGTATGTGTGGACAGTAGGTGTTGACAGTATGTGTAGACAGTCGGTGTAGACAGTATGTGTAGACAGTATGTGTGGACAGTATGTGTGGACAGTAGGTGTAGACAGTATTGTAGACAGTATGTGTGGACAGTAGGTGTGGACAGTAGGTGTGGACAGTATTGTAGACAGTATGTGTGGACAGTAGGTGTAGACAGTAGGTGTAGACAGTATGTGTAGACAGTATGTGTGGACAGTATGTGTAGACAGTATGTGTAGACAGTATGTGTGAAAAGTATTGTAGACAGTATGTATGGACAGTATGTGTGGACAGTATGTGTGGACAGTATTGTAGAAAGTATGTGTGGACAGTATGTGTAGACAGTAGGTGTAGACAGTAGGTGTGGACACTATGTGTGGACAGTATGTGCAGACAGAATGTGTAGACAGTAGGTGTGGACAGTAGGTGTAGACAGTATTGTAGACAGTATGTGTGGACAGTAGGTGTTGACAGTATGTGTAGACAGTCGGTGTAGACAGTATGTGTAGACAGTATGTGTGGACAGTATGTGTGGACAGTAGGTGTAGACAGTATTGTAGACAGTATGTGTGGACAGTAGGTGTGGACAGTAGGTGTAGACAGTATGTGTGGACAGAAGGTGTAGACAGTAGGTGTAGACAGTATGTGTAGACAGTAGGTGTAGACAGTATGTGTGGACAGTATTGTAGACAGTATGTGTGGACAGTATGTGTAGACAGTATGTGTGGACAGAAGGTGTAGACAGTAGGTATGGACAGTAGGTGTAGACAGTAGGTGTGGACAGTAGGTGTAGACAGTATTGTAGACAGCATGGTCAAGTGCAGCAGGCACAGAATGCTACTGATGTCTATCTAGGGTTGGATGTGTCCTTATTAATCTGTGTGCTCTAGGTCCTACAGTACGGTAAAGTACATGGAAGAAGGTCTAGTGTAGTCAAGCCTCGCAATATTAATTTCAGCCCAGTCCCTCGTAACCCAGGGAGACCCACGTCTTTCTATCTGATGAAGTGGGCAGTATTCTGAGAGTAATGTCCTGTAGACAGTATGTGTAGACAGTATGTGTTGACAGTATGTGTTGACAGTATGTGTACACAGTATGTGTTGACAGTATATGTACACAGTATGTGTGGACAGTATGTGTAGACAGTATGTGTAGACATTGTGTGTAGACAGTATGTGTGGACAGTATGTGTGGACAGTAGGTGTTGACAGTATGTGTAGACAGTATGTGTAGACAGTATGTGTAGACAGTATGTGTGGACAGTAGGTGTAGACAGTATGTGTAGACAGTATGTGTGGACAGCATGTGTAGACAGTATGTGTAGGACAGTATTTGTGGACAGTATTGTAGACAGTATGTGTAGACAGTATGTGTAGAAAGTATGTGTGAACAGTAGGTTTTGACAGTATGTGTAGACAGTATGTGTAGACAGTACGTGTGGACAGTATGTGTGGACAGTATGTGTTGACAGTATGTGTAGACAGTATGTGTAGACAGTATGTGTAGACAGTATGTGTGGACAGTAGGTGTAGACAGTATGTGTGGACAGTATGTGTAGACAGTAGGTGTAGACAGTATGTGTAGACAGTAGGTGTGGACACTATGTGTGGACAGTATGTGCAGACAGAATGTGTAGACAGTAGGTGTGGACAGTAGGTGTAGACAGTATTGTAGACAGTATGTGTGGACAGTAGGTGTTGACAGTATGTGTAGACAGTCGGTGTAGACAGTATGTGTAGACAGTATGTGTGGACAGTATGTGTGGACAGTAGGTGTAGACAGTATTGTAGACAGTATGTGTGGACAGTAGGTGTGGACAGTAGGTGTGGACAGTATTGTAGACAGTATGTGTGGACAGTAGGTGTAGACAGTAGGTGTAGACAGTATGTGTAGACAGTATGTGTGGACAGTATGTGTAGACAGTATGTGTAGACAGTATGTGTGAAAAGTATTGTAGACAGTATGTATGGACAGTATGTGTGGACAGTAGGTGTAGACAGTATTGTAGACAGTATGTGTGGACAGTAGGTGTGGACAGTATTGTAGACAGAATGTGTGGACAGTAGGTGTAGACAGTAGGTGTAGACAGTATGTGTAGACAGTATGTGTGGACAGCATGTGTAGACAGTATGTGTAGGACAGTATTTGTGGACAGTATTGTAGACAGTATGTGTAGACAGTATGTGTAGACAGTATGTGTGAACAGTAGGTGTTGACAGTATGTGTAGACAGTATGTGTAGACAGTACGTGTGGACAGTATGTGTGGACAGTATGTGTTGACAGTATGTGTAGACAGTATGTGTAGACAGTATGTGTAGACAGTATGTGTGGACAGTAGGTGTAGACAGTATGTGTGGACAGTATGTGTAGACAGTAGGTGTAGACAGTATGTGTAGACAGTAGGTGTGGACACTATGTGTGGACAGTATGTGCAGACAGAATGTGTAGACAGTAGGTGTGGACAGTAGGTGTAGACAGTATTGTAGACAGTATGTGTGGACAGTAGGTGTTGACAGTATGTGTAGACAGTCGGTGTAGACAGTATGTGTAGACAGTATGTGTGGACAGTAGGTGTAGACAGTATTGTAGACAGTATGTGTGGACAGTAGGTGTGGACAGTAGGTGTGGACAGTATTGTAGACAGTATGTGTGGACAGTAGGTGTAGACAGTAGGTGTAGACAGTATGTGTAGACAGTATGTGTGGACAGTATGTGTAGACAGTATGTGTAGACAGTATGTGTGAAAAGTATTGTAGACAGTATGTATGGACAGTATGTGTGGACAGTATGTGTGGACAGTATTGTAGAAAGTATGTGTGGACAGTATGTGTAGACAGTAGGTGTAGACAGTAGGTGTGGACACTATGTGTGGACAGTATGTGTTGACAGTATGTGTAGACAGTATGTGTAGACAGTATGTGTAGACAGTATGTGTGGACAGTAGGTGTAGACAGTATGTGTGGACAGTATGTGTAGACAGTAGGTGTAGACAGTATGTGTAGACAGTAGGTGTGGACACTATGTGTGGACAGTATGTGCAGACAGAATGTGTAGACAGTAGGTGTGGACAGTAGGTGTAGACAGTATTGTAGACAGTATGTGTGGACAGTAGGTGTTGACAGTATGTGTAGACAGTCGGTGTAGACAGTATGTGTAGACAGTATGTGTGGACAGTATGTGTGGACAGTAGGTGTAGACAGTATTGTAGACAGTATGTGTGGACAGTAGGTGTGGACAGTAGGTGTGGACAGTATTGTAGACAGTATGTGTGGACAGTAGGTGTAGACAGTAGGTGTAGACAGTATGTGTAGACAGTATGTGTGGACAGTATGTGTAGACAGTATGTGTAGACAGTATGTGTGAAAAGTATTGTAGACAGTATGTATGGACAGTATGTGTGGACAGTATGTGTGGACAGTATTGTAGAAAGTATGTGTGGACAGTATGTGTAGACAGTAGGTGTAGACAGTAGGTGTGGACACTATGTGTGGACAGTATGTGCAGACAGAATGTGTAGACAGTAGGTGTGGACAGTAGGTGTAGACAGTATTGTAGACAGTATGTGTGGACAGTAGGTGTTGACAGTATGTGTAGACAGTCGGTGTAGACAGTATGTGTAGACAGTATGTGTGGACAGTATGTGTGGACAGTAGGTGTAGACAGTATTGTAGACAGTATGTGTGGACAGTAGGTGTGGACAGTAGGTGTAGACAGTATGTGTGGACAGAAGGTGTAGACAGTAGGTGTAGACAGTATGTGTAGACAGTAGGTGTAGACAGTATGTGTGGACAGTATTGTAGACAGTATGTGTGGACAGTATGTGTAGACAGTATGTGTGGACAGAAGGTGTAGACAGTAGGTATGGACAGTAGGTGTAGACAGTAGGTGTGGACAGTAGGTGTAGACAGTATTGTAGACAGCATGGTCAAGTGCAGCAGGCACAGAATGCTACTGATGTCTATCTAGGGTTGGATGTGTCCTTATTAATCTGTGTGCTCTAGGTCCTACAGTACGGTAAAGTACATGGAAGAAGGTCTAGTGTAGTCAAGCCTCGCAGTATTAATTTCAGCCCAGTCCCTCGTAACCCAGGGAGACCCACGTCTTTCTATCTGATGAAGTGGGCAGTATTCTGAGAGTAATGTCCTGTAGACAGTATGTGTAGACAGTATGTGTTGACAGTATGTGTTGACAGTATGTGTACACAGTATGTGTTGACAGTATATGTACACAGTATGTGTGGACAGTATGTGTAGACAGTATGTGTAGACATTGTGTGTAGACAGTATGTGTGGACAGTATGTGTGGACAGTAGGTGTTGACAGTATGTGTAGACAGTATGTGTAGACAGTATGTGTAGACAGTATGTGTGGACAGTAGGTGTTGACAGTATGTGTAGACAGTATGTGTAGACAGTATGTGTGGACAGTATGTGTGGACAGTATGTGTTGACAGTATGTGTAGACAGTATGTGTAGACAGTATGTGTAGACAGTATGTGTGGACAGTATGTGTAGACAGTAGGTGTAGACAGTATGTGTAGACAGTAGGTGTGGACACTATGTGTGGACAGTATGTGCAGAAAGAATTTGTAGACAGTAGGTGTGGACAGTAGGTGTAGACAGTATTGTAGACAGTATGTGTGGACAGTATGTGTGGACAGTAGGTGTAGACAGTATTGTAGACAGTATGTGTGGACAGTAGGTGTCGACAGTAGGTGTGGACAGTATTGTAGACAGTATGTGTGGACAGTAGGTGTAGACAGTAGGTGTAGACAGTATGTGTAGACAGTATGTGTGGACAGTATGTGTAGACAGTATGTGTAGACAGAATGTGTGGAAAGTATTGTAGACAGTATGTGTGGACAGTATGTGTGGACAGTATGTGTGGACAGTATTGTAGACAGTATGTGTGGACAGTATGTGTAGACAGTAAGTGTGGACAGTATTGTAGACAGTATGTGTGGACAATATGTGTAAACATTAGGTGTAGACAGTATGTGTGGACAGTAGGTGTAGACAGTATGTGTGGACAGTATTGTAGAAAGTATGTGTGGACAGTATGTGTAGACAGTATGTGTGGACAGAAGGTGTAGACAGTAGGTGTGGACAGTAGGTGTAGACAGTAGGTGTAGACAGTATGTGTGGACAGTATTGTAGAAAGTATGTGTGGACAGTATGTGTAGACAGTATGTGTGGACAGAAGGTGTAGACAGTAGGTGTGGACAGTAGGTGTAGACAGTAGGTGTGGACAGTAGGTGTAGACAGTATTGTAGACAGTATGTGTACACAGTATGTGTGGACAGTATGTGTAGACAGTATGTGTAGACAGTGTGTGTAGACAGTATGTGTGGACAGTATGTGTAGACAGTATGTGTAGACAGTAGGTGTAGACAGTATGTGTAGACAGTATGTGTGGACAGAAGGTGTAGACAGTATGTGTAGACAGTATGTGTAGACAGTATGTGTGGACAGAAGGTGTGGACAGTATGTTTAGACAGTATGTGTAGACATTATGTGTAGACAGTATGTGTAGACAGTATGTGTGGACAGTAGGTGTAGACAGTATGTGTAGACAGAATGTGTAGACAGTAGGTGTAGACAGTATGTGTGGACAGTATTGTAGAAAGTATGTGTGGACAGTATGTGTAGACAGTATGTGTGGCCAGAAGATGTAGACAGTAGGTGTGGACAGTAGGTGTAGACAGTAGGTGTGGACAGTAGGTGTAGACAGCATGTGTGGACAGTATGTGTAGACAGTAGGTGTAGACAGTATGTATAGACAGTAGGTGTGGACACTATGTGTGGACAGTATGTCCAGACAGAATGTGTGTACAGTAGGTGTGGACAGTAGGTGTAGACAGTATTGTAGACAGTATGTGTGGACAGTAGGTGTTGACAGTATGTGTTGACAGTAGGTGTAGACAGTATGTGTTGACAGTATGTGTACACAGTATGTGTGGACAGTATGTGTAGACAGTATGTGTAGACAGTGTGTGTAGACAGTATGTGTGGACAGTATGTGTGGACAGTAGGTGTTGACAGTATGTGTAGACAGTATGTGTGGACAGTAGGTGTAGACAGTATGTGTAGACAGTATGTGTGAACAGAAGGTGTAGACAGTATTGTAGACAGTATGTGTGGATAGTATGTGTGGACAGTATGTGTAGACAGTATGTGTAGACAGTATTTGTGGACAGTAGGTGTAGACAGTAGGTGTAGACAGTATTGTAGACAGTAGGTGTAGACAGTATGTGTAGACAGTAGGTGTAGACAGTATTGTAGACAGTATGTGTAGACAGTATGTGTAGACAGTAGGTGTAGACAGTATGTGTAGACAGTATGTGTGGACAGAAGGTGTAGACAGTATGTGTAGACAGTATGTGTAGACAGTATGTGTGGACAGAAGGTGTTGACAGTATGTGTAGACAGTATGTGTAGACATTATGTGTAGACAGTATGTGTAGACAGTATGTGTAGACAGTATGTGTGGACAGTATGTGTAGACAGTATGTGTAGACAGTATGTGTGGACCGTAGGTGTAGACAGTAGGTGTAGACAGTATGTGTGGACAGTATTTGTGGACAGTAGGTGTTGACAGTATGTGTGGACAGTATGTGTGGACAGTATGTGTAGACAGTATGTGTGGACAGTATGTGTGGACAGTATGTGTAGACAGTAGGTGTAGACAGTATGTGTAGACAGTATGTGTGGACAGTATGTGTAGACAGTATGTGTGGACAGTATGTGTGGACAGTATGTGTAGACAGTAGGTGTAGACAGTATGTGTAGACAGTAGGTGTAGACAGTAGGTGTAGACAGTATGTGTGGACAGTATGTGTGGACAGTAGGTGTAGACAGTATGTGTAGACAGTATGTGTGGACAGAATGTGTAGACAGTATTGTAGACAGTGTGTGTGGACAGTATGTGTGGACAGTATGTGTAGACAGTATATGTAGACAGTATGTGTGGACAGTAGGTGTAGACAGTAGGTGTAGACAGTATTGTAGACAGTAGGTGTAGACAGTATGTGTAGACAGTATGTGTAGACAGTATTGTAGACAGTATGTGTAGACAGTATGTGTGGAGAGAAGGTGTAGACAGTATGTGTAGACAGTATGTGTAGACAGTATGTGTAGACAGTAGGTGTAGACAGTATGTGTGGACAGAAGGTGTAGACAGTATGTGTGGACAGTATGTGTAGACAGTAGGTGTTGACAGTATGTGTAGACAGTATGTGTAGACAGTATGTGTGGACAGTATGTGTGGACAGTATGTGTAGACAGCATGTGTAGACAGTTTGTGTGAACAGTATGTGTGGACAGTATGTGTAGACAGTATGTGTAGACAGTATGTGTAGACAGTAGGTGTAGATAGTATGTATAGATAGTATGTGTAGACAGTATTGCAGACAGTAGGTGTAGACAGTATGTGTAGACAGTACGTGTAGACAGTATGTGTGGACAGTATGTGTAGACAGTATGTGTAGACAGTATGTGTGGACAGTATGTGTAGACAGTAGGTGTAGACAGTAGGTGTAGACAGTATGTGTAGACAGTAGGTGTAGACAGTATGTGTAGACAGTATGTGTAGACAGTATGTGTGGACAGTATGTGTAGACAGTAGGTGTAGACAGTATGTGTTGACAGTAGGTGTGGACACTATGTGTGGACAGTATGTGTAGACAGAATGTGTGGACAGTAGGTGTGGACAGTAGGTGTAGACAGTATTGTAGACAGTATTTGTGGACAGTAGGTGTTGACAGTATGTGTAGACAGTAGGTGTAGACAGTATGTGTAGACAGTATGTGTGGACAGTATGTGTGGACAGTAGGTGTAGACAGTATGTGTGGACAGTAGGTGTGGACAGTATTGTAGACAGTATGTGTGGACAGTATGTGTAGACAGTATGTGTGGACAGAAGGTGTAGACAGTAGGTGTGGACAGTAGGTGTAGACAGTATGTGTGGACAGTAGGTGTAGACAGTATTGTAGACAGTAGGTGTAGACAGTAGGTGTGGACAGTAGGTGTAGACAGTATTGTAGACAGTATGTGTAGACAGTATGTGTAGACAGCAGGTGTTGACAGGATGTGTAGACAGTAGGTGTAGACAGTATGTGTAGACAGTATGTGTGGACAGTATGTGTGGACAGTAGGTGTAGACAGTATTGTAGACAGTATGTGTGGACAATAGGTGTGGACAGTATTGTAGACAGTATGTGTGGACAGTAGGTGTAGACAGTAGGTGTAGACAGTATGTGTAGACAGTATGTGTGGACAGCATGTGTAGACAGTATGTGTAGGACAGTATTTGTGGACAGTATTGTAGACAGTATGTGTAGACAGTATGTGTAGACAGTATGTGTGAACAGTAGGTGTTGACAGTATGTGTAGACAGTATGTGTAGACAGTACGTGTGGACAGTATGTGTTGACAGTATGTGTAGACAGTATGTGTAGACAGTATGTGTAGACAGTATGTGTGGACAGTAGGTGTAGACAGTATGTGTGGACAGTATGTGTAGACAGTAGGTGTAGACAGTATGTGTAGACAGTAGGTGTGGACACTATGTGTGGACAGTATGTGCAGACAGAATGTGTAGACAGTAGGTGTGGACAGTAGGTGTAGACAGTATTGTAGACAGTATGTGTGGACAGTAGGTGTTGACAGTATGTGTAGACAGTCGGTGTAGACAGTATGTGTAGACAGTATGTGTGGACAGTATGTGTGGACAGTAGGTGTAGACAGTATTGTAGACAGTGAGTGTGGACAGTAGGTGTGGACAGTAGGTGTGGACAGTATTGTAGACAGTATGTGTGGACAGTAGGTGTAGACAGTAGGTGTAGACAGTATGTGTAGACAGTATGTGTGGACAGTATGTGTAGACAGTATGTGTAGACAGTATGTGTGAAAAGTATTGTAGACAGTATGTGTGGACAGTATGTGTGGACAGTATGTGTGGACAGTATTGTAGACAGTATGTGTGGACAGTATGTGTAGACAGTAGGTGTAGACAGTATGTGTAGACATTAGGTGTGGACACTATGTGTGGACAGTATGTGCAGACAGAATGTGTAGACAGTAGGTGTGGACAGTAGGTGTAGACAGTATTGTAGACAGTATGTGTGGACAGTAGGTGTTGACAGTATGTGTAGACAGTCGGTGTAGACAGTATGTGTAGACAGTATGTGTGGACAGTATGTGTGGACAGTAGGTGTAGACAGTATTGTAGACAGTATGTGTGGACAGTAGGTGTGGACAGTAGGTGTGGACAGTATTGTAGACAGTATGTGTAGACAGTAGGTGTAGACAGTAGGTGTAGACTGTATGTGTGGACAGTATGTGTAGACAGTATGTGTAGACAGTATGTGTGGAAAGTATTGTAGACAGTATGTGTGGACAGTATGTGTGGACAGTATGTGTGGACAGTATTGTAGACAGTATGTGTGGACAGTATGTGTAGACAGTAGGTGTATACAGTATGTGTGGACAGAAGGTGTAGACAGTAGGTGTAGACAGTATGTGTAGACAGTATGTGTGGACAGTAGGTGTAGACAGTATGTGTGGACAGTATGTGTAGACAGTAGGTGTAGACAGTATGTGTGGACAGAAGGTGTAGACAGTAGGTATGGACAGTAGGTGTAGACAGTAGGTGTGGACAGTAGGTGTAGACAGTATTGTCGACAGCAGGGTTAAGTGCAGCAGGCACAGAATGCTAGTGATGTCTATCTAGGGTTGGATGTGTCCTTATTAATCTGTGTACTCTAGGTCCTACAGTACGGTAAAGTACATGGAAGAAGGTCTAGTGTAGTCAAGCCTCGCAATATTCATTTCAGCCCAGTCCCTCGTAACCCAGGGAGACCCACGTCTTTCTATCTGATGAAGTGGGCAGTATTCTGAGAGTAATGTCCTGTAGACAGTATGTGTAGACAGTATGTGTTGACAGTATGTGTTGACAGTATGTGTACACAGTATGTGTTGACAGTATGTGTACACAGTATGTGTGGACAGTATGTGTAGACAGTATGTGTAGACAGTGTGTGTAGACAGTATGTGTGGACAGTATGTGTGGACAGTAGGTGTTGACTGTATGTGTAGACAGTATGTGTAGACAGTATGTGTAGACAGTATGTGTGGACAGTAGATGTTGACAGTATGTGTAGACAGTATGTGTAGACAGTATGTGTGGACAGTATGTGTGGACAGTATGTGTTGACAGTATGTGTAGACAGTATGTGTAGACAGTATGTGTAGACAGTATGTGTGGACAGTATGTGTAGACAGTAGGTGTAGACAGTATGTGTAGACAGTAGGTGTGGACACTATGTGTGGACAGTATTGTAGACAGTATGTGTGGACAGTATGTGTAGACAGTATGTGTAGACAGTATGTGTAGACAGTAGGTGTAGACAGTATGTGTGGACAGTATTGTAGACAGTATGTGTGGACAGTATGTGTACACAGTATGTGTGGACAGAAGGTGTAGACAGTAGGTGTGGACAGTAGGTGTAGACAGTATGTGTGGACAGTAGGTGTAGACAGTAGGTGTGGACAGTAGGTGTAGACAGTATTGTAGACAGTATGTGTAGACAGTATGTGTAGACAGCAGGTGTTGACAGGATGTGTAGACAGTAGGTGTAGACAGTATGTGTAGACAGTAGGTGTGGACACTATGTGTGGACAGTATGTGCAGACAGAATGTGTAGACAGTAGGTGTGGACAGTAGGTGTAGACAGTATTGTAGACAGTATGTGTGGACAGTAGGTGTTGACAGTATGTGTAGACAGTCGGTGTAGACAGTATGTGTAGACAGTATGTGTGGACAGTATGTGTGGACAGTAGGTGTAGACAGTATTGTAGACCGTATGTGTGGACAGTAGGTGTGGACAGTAGGTGTGGACAGTATTGTAGACAGTATGTGTGGACAGTAGGTGTAGACAGTAGGTGTAGACAGTATGTGTAGACAGTATGTGTGGACAGTATGTGTAGACAGTATGTGTAGACAGTATGTGTGAAAAGTATTGTAGACAGTATGTGTGGACAGTATGTGTGGACAGTATTGTAGACAGTATGTGTGGACAGTATGTGTAGACAGTAGGTGTAGACAGTATGTGTAGACAGTAGGTGTGGACACTATGTGTGGACAGTATGT
Source organism: Oncorhynchus mykiss (assembly GCF_013265735.2). Taxonomy (NCBI): domain Eukaryota; kingdom Metazoa; phylum Chordata; class Actinopteri; order Salmoniformes; family Salmonidae; genus Oncorhynchus; species Oncorhynchus mykiss. Next base: position 36,455,042 of record NC_048574.1, on the reverse strand, counting down.
GCAGACAGAATGTGTAGACAGTAGGTGTGGACAGTAGGTGTAGACAGTATTGTAGACAGTATGTGTGGACAGTAGGTGTTGACAGTATGTGTAGACAGTCGGTGTAGACAGTATGTGTAGACAGTATGTGTGGACAGTATGTGTGGACAGTAGGTGTAGACAGTATTGTAGACAGTATGTGTGGACAGTAGGTGTGGACAGTAGGTGTGGACAGTATGTGTAGACAGTATGTGTGGAAAGTATTGTAGACAGTATGTGTGGACAGTATGTGTGGACAGTATGTGTGGACAGTATTGTAGACAGTATGTGTGGACAGTATGTGTAGACAGTAGGTGTATACAGTATGTGTGGACAGAAGGTGTAGACAGTAGGTGTAGACAGTATGTGTAGACAGTATGTGTGGACAGTAGGTGTAGACAGTATGTGTGGACAGTATGTGTAGACAGTAGGTGTAGACAGTATGTGTGGACAGAAGGTGTAGACAGTAGGTATGGACAGTAGGTGTAGACAGTAGGTGTGGACAGTAGGTGTAGACAGTATTGTCGACAGCAGGGTTAAGTGCAGCAGGCACAGAATGCTAGTGATGTCTATCTAGGGTTGGATGTGTCCTTATTAATCTGTGTACTCTAGGTCCTACAGTACGGTAAAGTACATGGAAGAAGGTCTAGTGTAGTCGAGCCTCGCAATATTCATTTCAGCCCAGTCCCTCGTAACCCAGGGAGACCCACGTCTTTCTATCTGATGAAGTGGGCAGTATTCTGAGAGTAATGTCCTGTAGACAGTATGTGTAGACAGTATGTGTTGACAGTATGTGTTGACAGTATGTGTACACAGTATGTGTTGACAGTATGTGTACACAGTATGTGTGGACAGTATGTGTAGACAGTATGTGTAGACAGTGTGTGTAGACAGTATGTGTGGACAGTATGTGTGGACAGTAGGTGTTGACTGTATGTGTAGACAGTATGTGTAGACAGTATGTGTAGACAGTATGTGTGGACAGTAGATGTTGACAGTATGTGTAGACAGTATGTGTAGACAGTATGTGTGGACAGTATGTGTTGACAGTATGTGTAGACAGTATGTGTAGACAGTATGTGTAGACAGTATGTGTGGACAGTATGTGTAGACAGTAGGTGTAGACAGTATGTGTAGACAGTAGGTGTGGACACTATGTGTGGACAGTATTGTAGACAGTATGTGTGGACAGTATGTGTAGACAGTATGTGTAGACAGTATGTGTAGACAGTAGGTGTAGACAGTATGTGTGGACAGTATTGTAGACAGTATGTGTGGACAGTATGTGTACACAGTATGTGTGGACAGAAGGTGTAGACAGTAGGTGTGGACAGTAGGTGTAGACAGTATGTGTGGACAGTAGGTGTAGACAGTAGGTGTGGACAGTAGGTGTAGACAGTATTGTAGACAGTATGTGTAGACAGTATGTGTAGACAGCAGGTGTTGACAGGATGTGTAGACAGTAGGTGTAGACAGTATGTGTAGACAGTATGTGTGGACAGTATGTGTGGACAGTAGGTGTAGACAGTATGT
>NC_048574.1:36245175-36452991 GCF_013265735.2 Oncorhynchus mykiss | reverse complement strand
ACAGTATTGTAGACAGTATGTGTGGACAGTAGGTGTGGACAGTATTGTAGACAGAATGTGTGGACAGTAGGTGTAGACAGTAGGTGTAGACAGTATGTGTAGACAGTATGTGTGGACAGCATGTGTAGACAGTATGTGTAGGACAGTATTTGTGGACAGTATTGTAGACAGTATGTGTAGACAGTATGTGTAGACAGTATGTGTGAACAGTAGGTGTTGACAGTATGTGTAGACAGTATGTGTAGACAGTACGTGTGGACAGTATGTGTGGACAGTATGTGTTGACAGTATGTGTAGACAGTATGTGTAGACAGTATGTGTAGACAGTATGTGTGGACAGTAGGTGTAGACAGTATGTGTGGACAGTATGTGTAGACAGTAGGTGTAGACAGTATGTGTAGACAGTAGGTGTGGACACTATGTGTGGACAGTATGTGCAGACAGAATGTGTAGACAGTAGGTGTGGACAGTAGGTGTAGACAGTATTGTAGACAGTATGTGTGGACAGTAGGTGTTGACAGTATGTGTAGACAGTCGGTGTAGACAGTATGTGTAGACAGTATGTGTGGACAGTAGGTGTAGACAGTATTGTAGACAGTATGTGTGGACAGTAGGTGTGGACAGTAGGTGTGGACAGTATTGTAGACAGTATGTGTGGACAGTAGGTGTAGACAGTAGGTGTAGACAGTATGTGTAGACAGTATGTGTGGACAGTATGTGTAGACAGTATGTGTAGACAGTATGTGTGAAAAGTATTGTAGACAGTATGTATGGACAGTATGTGTGGACAGTATGTGTGGACAGTATTGTAGAAAGTATGTGTGGACAGTATGTGTAGACAGTAGGTGTAGACAGTAGGTGTGGACACTATGTGTGGACAGTATGTGTTGACAGTATGTGTAGACAGTATGTGTAGACAGTATGTGTAGACAGTATGTGTGGACAGTAGGTGTAGACAGTATGTGTGGACAGTATGTGTAGACAGTAGGTGTAGACAGTATGTGTAGACAGTAGGTGTGGACACTATGTGTGGACAGTATGTGCAGACAGAATGTGTAGACAGTAGGTGTGGACAGTAGGTGTAGACAGTATTGTAGACAGTATGTGTGGACAGTAGGTGTTGACAGTATGTGTAGACAGTCGGTGTAGACAGTATGTGTAGACAGTATGTGTGGACAGTATGTGTGGACAGTAGGTGTAGACAGTATTGTAGACAGTATGTGTGGACAGTAGGTGTGGACAGTAGGTGTGGACAGTATTGTAGACAGTATGTGTGGACAGTAGGTGTAGACAGTAGGTGTAGACAGTATGTGTAGACAGTATGTGTGGACAGTATGTGTAGACAGTATGTGTAGACAGTATGTGTGAAAAGTATTGTAGACAGTATGTATGGACAGTATGTGTGGACAGTATGTGTGGACAGTATTGTAGAAAGTATGTGTGGACAGTATGTGTAGACAGTAGGTGTAGACAGTAGGTGTGGACACTATGTGTGGACAGTATGTGCAGACAGAATGTGTAGACAGTAGGTGTGGACAGTAGGTGTAGACAGTATTGTAGACAGTATGTGTGGACAGTAGGTGTTGACAGTATGTGTAGACAGTCGGTGTAGACAGTATGTGTAGACAGTATGTGTGGACAGTATGTGTGGACAGTAGGTGTAGACAGTATTGTAGACAGTATGTGTGGACAGTAGGTGTGGACAGTAGGTGTAGACAGTATGTGTGGACAGAAGGTGTAGACAGTAGGTGTAGACAGTATGTGTAGACAGTAGGTGTAGACAGTATGTGTGGACAGTATTGTAGACAGTATGTGTGGACAGTATGTGTAGACAGTATGTGTGGACAGAAGGTGTAGACAGTAGGTATGGACAGTAGGTGTAGACAGTAGGTGTGGACAGTAGGTGTAGACAGTATTGTAGACAGCATGGTCAAGTGCAGCAGGCACAGAATGCTACTGATGTCTATCTAGGGTTGGATGTGTCCTTATTAATCTGTGTGCTCTAGGTCCTACAGTACGGTAAAGTACATGGAAGAAGGTCTAGTGTAGTCAAGCCTCGCAGTATTAATTTCAGCCCAGTCCCTCGTAACCCAGGGAGACCCACGTCTTTCTATCTGATGAAGTGGGCAGTATTCTGAGAGTAATGTCCTGTAGACAGTATGTGTAGACAGTATGTGTTGACAGTATGTGTTGACAGTATGTGTACACAGTATGTGTTGACAGTATATGTACACAGTATGTGTGGACAGTATGTGTAGACAGTATGTGTAGACATTGTGTGTAGACAGTATGTGTGGACAGTATGTGTGGACAGTAGGTGTTGACAGTATGTGTAGACAGTATGTGTAGACAGTATGTGTAGACAGTATGTGTGGACAGTAGGTGTTGACAGTATGTGTAGACAGTATGTGTAGACAGTATGTGTGGACAGTATGTGTGGACAGTATGTGTTGACAGTATGTGTAGACAGTATGTGTAGACAGTATGTGTAGACAGTATGTGTGGACAGTATGTGTAGACAGTAGGTGTAGACAGTATGTGTAGACAGTAGGTGTGGACACTATGTGTGGACAGTATGTGCAGAAAGAATTTGTAGACAGTAGGTGTGGACAGTAGGTGTAGACAGTATTGTAGACAGTATGTGTGGACAGTATGTGTGGACAGTAGGTGTAGACAGTATTGTAGACAGTATGTGTGGACAGTAGGTGTCGACAGTAGGTGTGGACAGTATTGTAGACAGTATGTGTGGACAGTAGGTGTAGACAGTAGGTGTAGACAGTATGTGTAGACAGTATGTGTGGACAGTATGTGTAGACAGTATGTGTAGACAGAATGTGTGGAAAGTATTGTAGACAGTATGTGTGGACAGTATGTGTGGACAGTATGTGTGGACAGTATTGTAGACAGTATGTGTGGACAGTATGTGTAGACAGTAAGTGTGGACAGTATTGTAGACAGTATGTGTGGACAATATGTGTAAACATTAGGTGTAGACAGTATGTGTGGACAGTAGGTGTAGACAGTATGTGTGGACAGTATTGTAGAAAGTATGTGTGGACAGTATGTGTAGACAGTATGTGTGGACAGAAGGTGTAGACAGTAGGTGTGGACAGTAGGTGTAGACAGTAGGTGTAGACAGTATGTGTGGACAGTATTGTAGAAAGTATGTGTGGACAGTATGTGTAGACAGTATGTGTGGACAGAAGGTGTAGACAGTAGGTGTGGACAGTAGGTGTAGACAGTAGGTGTGGACAGTAGGTGTAGACAGTATTGTAGACAGTATGTGTACACAGTATGTGTGGACAGTATGTGTAGACAGTATGTGTAGACAGTGTGTGTAGACAGTATGTGTGGACAGTATGTGTAGACAGTATGTGTAGACAGTAGGTGTAGACAGTATGTGTAGACAGTATGTGTGGACAGAAGGTGTAGACAGTATGTGTAGACAGTATGTGTAGACAGTATGTGTGGACAGAAGGTGTGGACAGTATGTTTAGACAGTATGTGTAGACATTATGTGTAGACAGTATGTGTAGACAGTATGTGTGGACAGTAGGTGTAGACAGTATGTGTAGACAGAATGTGTAGACAGTAGGTGTAGACAGTATGTGTGGACAGTATTGTAGAAAGTATGTGTGGACAGTATGTGTAGACAGTATGTGTGGCCAGAAGATGTAGACAGTAGGTGTGGACAGTAGGTGTAGACAGTAGGTGTGGACAGTAGGTGTAGACAGCATGTGTGGACAGTATGTGTAGACAGTAGGTGTAGACAGTATGTATAGACAGTAGGTGTGGACACTATGTGTGGACAGTATGTCCAGACAGAATGTGTGTACAGTAGGTGTGGACAGTAGGTGTAGACAGTATTGTAGACAGTATGTGTGGACAGTAGGTGTTGACAGTATGTGTTGACAGTAGGTGTAGACAGTATGTGTTGACAGTATGTGTACACAGTATGTGTGGACAGTATGTGTAGACAGTATGTGTAGACAGTGTGTGTAGACAGTATGTGTGGACAGTATGTGTGGACAGTAGGTGTTGACAGTATGTGTAGACAGTATGTGTGGACAGTAGGTGTAGACAGTATGTGTAGACAGTATGTGTGAACAGAAGGTGTAGACAGTATTGTAGACAGTATGTGTGGATAGTATGTGTGGACAGTATGTGTAGACAGTATGTGTAGACAGTATTTGTGGACAGTAGGTGTAGACAGTAGGTGTAGACAGTATTGTAGACAGTAGGTGTAGACAGTATGTGTAGACAGTAGGTGTAGACAGTATTGTAGACAGTATGTGTAGACAGTATGTGTAGACAGTAGGTGTAGACAGTATGTGTAGACAGTATGTGTGGACAGAAGGTGTAGACAGTATGTGTAGACAGTATGTGTAGACAGTATGTGTGGACAGAAGGTGTTGACAGTATGTGTAGACAGTATGTGTAGACATTATGTGTAGACAGTATGTGTAGACAGTATGTGTAGACAGTATGTGTGGACAGTATGTGTAGACAGTATGTGTAGACAGTATGTGTGGACCGTAGGTGTAGACAGTAGGTGTAGACAGTATGTGTGGACAGTATTTGTGGACAGTAGGTGTTGACAGTATGTGTGGACAGTATGTGTGGACAGTATGTGTAGACAGTATGTGTGGACAGTATGTGTGGACAGTATGTGTAGACAGTAGGTGTAGACAGTATGTGTAGACAGTATGTGTGGACAGTATGTGTAGACAGTATGTGTGGACAGTATGTGTGGACAGTATGTGTAGACAGTAGGTGTAGACAGTATGTGTAGACAGTAGGTGTAGACAGTAGGTGTAGACAGTATGTGTGGACAGTATGTGTGGACAGTAGGTGTAGACAGTATGTGTAGACAGTATGTGTGGACAGAATGTGTAGACAGTATTGTAGACAGTGTGTGTGGACAGTATGTGTGGACAGTATGTGTAGACAGTATATGTAGACAGTATGTGTGGACAGTAGGTGTAGACAGTAGGTGTAGACAGTATTGTAGACAGTAGGTGTAGACAGTATGTGTAGACAGTATGTGTAGACAGTATTGTAGACAGTATGTGTAGACAGTATGTGTGGAGAGAAGGTGTAGACAGTATGTGTAGACAGTATGTGTAGACAGTATGTGTAGACAGTAGGTGTAGACAGTATGTGTGGACAGAAGGTGTAGACAGTATGTGTGGACAGTATGTGTAGACAGTAGGTGTTGACAGTATGTGTAGACAGTATGTGTAGACAGTATGTGTGGACAGTATGTGTGGACAGTATGTGTAGACAGCATGTGTAGACAGTTTGTGTGAACAGTATGTGTGGACAGTATGTGTAGACAGTATGTGTAGACAGTATGTGTAGACAGTAGGTGTAGATAGTATGTATAGATAGTATGTGTAGACAGTATTGCAGACAGTAGGTGTAGACAGTATGTGTAGACAGTACGTGTAGACAGTATGTGTGGACAGTATGTGTAGACAGTATGTGTAGACAGTATGTGTGGACAGTATGTGTAGACAGTAGGTGTAGACAGTAGGTGTAGACAGTATGTGTAGACAGTAGGTGTAGACAGTATGTGTAGACAGTATGTGTAGACAGTATGTGTGGACAGTATGTGTAGACAGTAGGTGTAGACAGTATGTGTTGACAGTAGGTGTGGACACTATGTGTGGACAGTATGTGTAGACAGAATGTGTGGACAGTAGGTGTGGACAGTAGGTGTAGACAGTATTGTAGACAGTATTTGTGGACAGTAGGTGTTGACAGTATGTGTAGACAGTAGGTGTAGACAGTATGTGTAGACAGTATGTGTGGACAGTATGTGTGGACAGTAGGTGTAGACAGTATGTGTGGACAGTAGGTGTGGACAGTATTGTAGACAGTATGTGTGGACAGTATGTGTAGACAGTATGTGTGGACAGAAGGTGTAGACAGTAGGTGTGGACAGTAGGTGTAGACAGTATGTGTGGACAGTAGGTGTAGACAGTATTGTAGACAGTAGGTGTAGACAGTAGGTGTGGACAGTAGGTGTAGACAGTATTGTAGACAGTATGTGTAGACAGTATGTGTAGACAGCAGGTGTTGACAGGATGTGTAGACAGTAGGTGTAGACAGTATGTGTAGACAGTATGTGTGGACAGTATGTGTGGACAGTAGGTGTAGACAGTATTGTAGACAGTATGTGTGGACAATAGGTGTGGACAGTATTGTAGACAGTATGTGTGGACAGTAGGTGTAGACAGTAGGTGTAGACAGTATGTGTAGACAGTATGTGTGGACAGCATGTGTAGACAGTATGTGTAGGACAGTATTTGTGGACAGTATTGTAGACAGTATGTGTAGACAGTATGTGTAGACAGTATGTGTGAACAGTAGGTGTTGACAGTATGTGTAGACAGTATGTGTAGACAGTACGTGTGGACAGTATGTGTTGACAGTATGTGTAGACAGTATGTGTAGACAGTATGTGTAGACAGTATGTGTGGACAGTAGGTGTAGACAGTATGTGTGGACAGTATGTGTAGACAGTAGGTGTAGACAGTATGTGTAGACAGTAGGTGTGGACACTATGTGTGGACAGTATGTGCAGACAGAATGTGTAGACAGTAGGTGTGGACAGTAGGTGTAGACAGTATTGTAGACAGTATGTGTGGACAGTAGGTGTTGACAGTATGTGTAGACAGTCGGTGTAGACAGTATGTGTAGACAGTATGTGTGGACAGTATGTGTGGACAGTAGGTGTAGACAGTATTGTAGACAGTGAGTGTGGACAGTAGGTGTGGACAGTAGGTGTGGACAGTATTGTAGACAGTATGTGTGGACAGTAGGTGTAGACAGTAGGTGTAGACAGTATGTGTAGACAGTATGTGTGGACAGTATGTGTAGACAGTATGTGTAGACAGTATGTGTGAAAAGTATTGTAGACAGTATGTGTGGACAGTATGTGTGGACAGTATGTGTGGACAGTATTGTAGACAGTATGTGTGGACAGTATGTGTAGACAGTAGGTGTAGACAGTATGTGTAGACATTAGGTGTGGACACTATGTGTGGACAGTATGTGCAGACAGAATGTGTAGACAGTAGGTGTGGACAGTAGGTGTAGACAGTATTGTAGACAGTATGTGTGGACAGTAGGTGTTGACAGTATGTGTAGACAGTCGGTGTAGACAGTATGTGTAGACAGTATGTGTGGACAGTATGTGTGGACAGTAGGTGTAGACAGTATTGTAGACAGTATGTGTGGACAGTAGGTGTGGACAGTAGGTGTGGACAGTATTGTAGACAGTATGTGTAGACAGTAGGTGTAGACAGTAGGTGTAGACTGTATGTGTGGACAGTATGTGTAGACAGTATGTGTAGACAGTATGTGTGGAAAGTATTGTAGACAGTATGTGTGGACAGTATGTGTGGACAGTATGTGTGGACAGTATTGTAGACAGTATGTGTGGACAGTATGTGTAGACAGTAGGTGTATACAGTATGTGTGGACAGAAGGTGTAGACAGTAGGTGTAGACAGTATGTGTAGACAGTATGTGTGGACAGTAGGTGTAGACAGTATGTGTGGACAGTATGTGTAGACAGTAGGTGTAGACAGTATGTGTGGACAGAAGGTGTAGACAGTAGGTATGGACAGTAGGTGTAGACAGTAGGTGTGGACAGTAGGTGTAGACAGTATTGTCGACAGCAGGGTTAAGTGCAGCAGGCACAGAATGCTAGTGATGTCTATCTAGGGTTGGATGTGTCCTTATTAATCTGTGTACTCTAGGTCCTACAGTACGGTAAAGTACATGGAAGAAGGTCTAGTGTAGTCAAGCCTCGCAATATTCATTTCAGCCCAGTCCCTCGTAACCCAGGGAGACCCACGTCTTTCTATCTGATGAAGTGGGCAGTATTCTGAGAGTAATGTCCTGTAGACAGTATGTGTAGACAGTATGTGTTGACAGTATGTGTTGACAGTATGTGTACACAGTATGTGTTGACAGTATGTGTACACAGTATGTGTGGACAGTATGTGTAGACAGTATGTGTAGACAGTGTGTGTAGACAGTATGTGTGGACAGTATGTGTGGACAGTAGGTGTTGACTGTATGTGTAGACAGTATGTGTAGACAGTATGTGTAGACAGTATGTGTGGACAGTAGATGTTGACAGTATGTGTAGACAGTATGTGTAGACAGTATGTGTGGACAGTATGTGTGGACAGTATGTGTTGACAGTATGTGTAGACAGTATGTGTAGACAGTATGTGTAGACAGTATGTGTGGACAGTATGTGTAGACAGTAGGTGTAGACAGTATGTGTAGACAGTAGGTGTGGACACTATGTGTGGACAGTATTGTAGACAGTATGTGTGGACAGTATGTGTAGACAGTATGTGTAGACAGTATGTGTAGACAGTAGGTGTAGACAGTATGTGTGGACAGTATTGTAGACAGTATGTGTGGACAGTATGTGTACACAGTATGTGTGGACAGAAGGTGTAGACAGTAGGTGTGGACAGTAGGTGTAGACAGTATGTGTGGACAGTAGGTGTAGACAGTAGGTGTGGACAGTAGGTGTAGACAGTATTGTAGACAGTATGTGTAGACAGTATGTGTAGACAGCAGGTGTTGACAGGATGTGTAGACAGTAGGTGTAGACAGTATGTGTAGACAGTAGGTGTGGACACTATGTGTGGACAGTATGTGCAGACAGAATGTGTAGACAGTAGGTGTGGACAGTAGGTGTAGACAGTATTGTAGACAGTATGTGTGGACAGTAGGTGTTGACAGTATGTGTAGACAGTCGGTGTAGACAGTATGTGTAGACAGTATGTGTGGACAGTATGTGTGGACAGTAGGTGTAGACAGTATTGTAGACCGTATGTGTGGACAGTAGGTGTGGACAGTAGGTGTGGACAGTATTGTAGACAGTATGTGTGGACAGTAGGTGTAGACAGTAGGTGTAGACAGTATGTGTAGACAGTATGTGTGGACAGTATGTGTAGACAGTATGTGTAGACAGTATGTGTGAAAAGTATTGTAGACAGTATGTGTGGACAGTATGTGTGGACAGTATTGTAGACAGTATGTGTGGACAGTATGTGTAGACAGTAGGTGTAGACAGTATGTGTAGACAGTAGGTGTGGACACTATGTGTGGACAGTATGTGCAGACAGAATGTGTAGACAGTAGGTGTGGACAGTAGGTGTAGACAGTATTGTAGACAGTATGTGTGGACAGTAGGTGTTGACAGTATGTGTAGACAGTCGGTGTAGACAGTATGTGTAGACAGTATGTGTGGACAGTATGTGTGGACAGTAGGTGTAGACAGTATTGTAGACAGTATGTGTGGACAGTAGGTGTGGACAGTAGGTGTGGACAGTATGTGTAGACAGTATGTGTGGAAAGTATTGTAGACAGTATGTGTGGACAGTATGTGTGGACAGTATGTGTGGACAGTATTGTAGACAGTATGTGTGGACAGTATGTGTAGACAGTAGGTGTATACAGTATGTGTGGACAGAAGGTGTAGACAGTAGGTGTAGACAGTATGTGTAGACAGTATGTGTGGACAGTAGGTGTAGACAGTATGTGTGGACAGTATGTGTAGACAGTAGGTGTAGACAGTATGTGTGGACAGAAGGTGTAGACAGTAGGTATGGACAGTAGGTGTAGACAGTAGGTGTGGACAGTAGGTGTAGACAGTATTGTCGACAGCAGGGTTAAGTGCAGCAGGCACAGAATGCTAGTGATGTCTATCTAGGGTTGGATGTGTCCTTATTAATCTGTGTACTCTAGGTCCTACAGTACGGTAAAGTACATGGAAGAAGGTCTAGTGTAGTCGAGCCTCGCAATATTCATTTCAGCCCAGTCCCTCGTAACCCAGGGAGACCCACGTCTTTCTATCTGATGAAGTGGGCAGTATTCTGAGAGTAATGTCCTGTAGACAGTATGTGTAGACAGTATGTGTTGACAGTATGTGTTGACAGTATGTGTACACAGTATGTGTTGACAGTATGTGTACACAGTATGTGTGGACAGTATGTGTAGACAGTATGTGTAGACAGTGTGTGTAGACAGTATGTGTGGACAGTATGTGTGGACAGTAGGTGTTGACTGTATGTGTAGACAGTATGTGTAGACAGTATGTGTAGACAGTATGTGTGGACAGTAGATGTTGACAGTATGTGTAGACAGTATGTGTAGACAGTATGTGTGGACAGTATGTGTTGACAGTATGTGTAGACAGTATGTGTAGACAGTATGTGTAGACAGTATGTGTGGACAGTATGTGTAGACAGTAGGTGTAGACAGTATGTGTAGACAGTAGGTGTGGACACTATGTGTGGACAGTATTGTAGACAGTATGTGTGGACAGTATGTGTAGACAGTATGTGTAGACAGTATGTGTAGACAGTAGGTGTAGACAGTATGTGTGGACAGTATTGTAGACAGTATGTGTGGACAGTATGTGTACACAGTATGTGTGGACAGAAGGTGTAGACAGTAGGTGTGGACAGTAGGTGTAGACAGTATGTGTGGACAGTAGGTGTAGACAGTAGGTGTGGACAGTAGGTGTAGACAGTATTGTAGACAGTATGTGTAGACAGTATGTGTAGACAGCAGGTGTTGACAGGATGTGTAGACAGTAGGTGTAGACAGTATGTGTAGACAGTATGTGTGGACAGTATGTGTGGACAGTAGGTGTAGACAGTATTGTAGACAGTATGTGTGGACAGTAGGTGTTGACAGTATGTGTTGACAGTAGTTGTAGACAGTATGTGTTGACAGTATGTGTACACAGTATGTGTGGACAGTATGTGTAGACAGTATGTGTAGACAGTGTGTGTAGACAGTATGTGTGGACAGTATGTGTGGACAGTAGGTGTTGACAGTATGTGTGGACAGTATGTGTGGACAGTAGGTGTAGACAGTATGTGTAGACAGTATGTGTGGACAGAAGGTGTAGACAGTATTGTAGACAGTATGTGTGGATAGTATGTGTGGACAGTATGTGTAGACAGTATGTGTAGACAGTATTTGTGGACAGTAGGTGTAGACAGTAGGTGTAGACAGTATTGTAGACAGTAGGTGTAGACAGTATGTGTAGACAGTAGGTGTAGACAGTATTGTAGACAGTATGTGTAGACAGTATGTGTAGACAGTAGGTGTAGACAGTATGTGTAGACAGTATGTGTGGACAGAAGGTGTAGACAGTATGTGTAGACAGTATGTGTAGACAGTATGTGTGGACAGAAGGTGTGGACAGTATTGTTAGACAGTATGTGTAGACATTATGTGTAGACAGTATGTGTAGACAGTATGTGTGGACAGTAGGTGTAGACAGTATGTGTAGACAGTATGTGTAGACAGTATGTGTGAACAGTATGTGTGGACAGTATGTGTGGACCGTAGGTGTAGACAGTATGTGTAGACAGTATGTGTGGACAGTATTTGTGGACAGTAGGTGTTGACAGTATGTGTGGACAGTATGTGTGGACAGTATGTGTAGACAGTAGGTGTAGACAGTATGTGTAGACAGTATGTGTGGACAGTATGTGTAGACAGTATGTGTGGACAGTATGTGTGGACAGTATGTGTAGACAGTAGGTGTAGACAGTAGGTGTAGACAGTATGTGTAGACAGTAGGTGTAGACAGTATGTGTAGACAGTATGTGTAGACAGTATGTGTGGACAGTATGTGTAGACAGTAGGTGTAGACAGTATGTGTTGACAGTAGGTGTGGACACTATGTGTGGACAGTATGTGTAGACAGAATGTGTGGACAGTAGGTGTGGACAGTAGGTGTAGACAGTATTGTAGACAGTATTTGTGGACAGTAGGTGTTGACAGTATGTGTAGACAGTAGGTGTAGACAGTATGTGTAGACAGTATATGTGGACAGTATGTGTTGACAGTAGGTGTAGACAGTATTGTAGACAGTATGTGTGGACAGTAGGTGTGGACAGTATTGTAGACAGTATGTGTGGACAGTATGTGTAGACAGTATGTGTGGACAGAAGGTGTAGACAGTAGGTGTGGACAGTAGGTGTAGACAGTATGTGTGGACAGTAGGTGTAGACAGTATTGTAGACAGTAGGTGTAGACAGTAGGTGTGGACAGTAGGTGTAGACAGTATTGTAGACAGTATGTGTAGACAGTATGTGTAGACAGCAGGTGTTGACAGGATGTGTAGACAGTAGGTGTAGACAGTATGTGTAGACAGTATGTGTGGACAGTATGTGTGGACAGTAGGTGTAGACAGTATTGTAGACAGTATGTGTGGACAATAGGTGTGGACAGTATGTGTAGACAGTATGTGTAGACAGTAGGTGTAGACAGTATGTGTGGACAGTATTGTAGACAGTATGTGTGGACAGTATGTGTACACAGTATGTGTGGACAGAAGGTGTAGACAGTAGGTGTGGACAGTAGGTGTAGACAGTATGTGTGGACAGTAGGTGTAGACAGTAGGTGTGGACAGTAGGTGTAGACAGTATTGTAGACAGTATGTGTAGACAGTATGTGTAGACAGCAGGTGTTGACAGGATGTGTAGACAGTAGGTGTAGACAGTATGTGTAGACAGTAGGTGTGGACACTATGTGTGGACAGTATGTGCAGACAGAATGTGTAGACAGTAGGTGTGGACAGTAGGTGTAGACAGTATTGTAGACAGTATGTGTGGACAGTAGGTGTTGACAGTATGTGTAGACAGTCGGTGTAGACAGTATGTGTAGACAGTATGTGTGGACAGTATGTGTGGACAGTAGGTGTAGACAGTATTGTAGACAGTATGTGTGGACAGTAGGTGTGGACAGTAGGTGTGGACAGTATTGTAGACAGTATGTGTGGACAGTAGGTGTAGACAGTAGGTGTAGACAGTATGTGTAGACAGTATGTGTGGACAGTATGTGTAGACAGTATGTGTAGACAGTATGTGTGAAAAGTATTGTAGACAGTATGTGTGGACAGTATGTGTGGACAGTATTGTAGACAGTATGTGTGGACAGTATGTGTAGACAGTAGGTGTAGACAGTATGTGTAGACAGTAGGTGTGGACACTATGTGTGGACAGTATGTGCAGACAGAATGTGTAGACAGTAGGTGTGGACAGTAGGTGTAGACAGTATTGTAGACAGTATGTGTGGACAGTAGGTGTTGACAGTATGTGTAGACAGTCGGTGTAGACAGTATGTGTAGACAGTATGTGTGGACAGTATGTGTGGACAGTAGGTGTAGACAGTATTGTAGACAGTATGTGTGGACAGTAGGTGTGGACAGTAGGTGTGGACAGTATGTGTAGACAGTATGTGTGGAAAGTATTGTAGACAGTATGTGTGGACAGTATGTGTGGACAGTATGTGTGGACAGTATTGTAGACAGTATGTGTGGACAGTATGTGTAGACAGTAGGTGTATACAGTATGTGTGGACAGAAGGTGTAGACAGTAGGTGTAGACAGTATGTGTAGACAGTATGTGTGGACAGTAGGTGTAGACAGTATGTGTGGACAGTATGTGTAGACAGTAGGTGTAGACAGTATGTGTGGACAGAAGGTGTAGACAGTAGGTATGGACAGTAGGTGTAGACAGTAGGTGTGGACAGTAGGTGTAGACAGTATTGTCGACAGCAGGGTTAAGTGCAGCAGGCACAGAATGCTAGTGATGTCTATCTAGGGTTGGATGTGTCCTTATTAATCTGTGTACTCTAGGTCCTACAGTACGGTAAAGTACATGGAAGAAGGTCTAGTGTAGTCGAGCCTCGCAATATTCATTTCAGCCCAGTCCCTCGTAACCCAGGGAGACCCACGTCTTTCTATCTGATGAAGTGGGCAGTATTCTGAGAGTAATGTCCTGTAGACAGTATGTGTAGACAGTATGTGTTGACAGTATGTGTTGACAGTATGTGTACACAGTATGTGTTGACAGTATGTGTACACAGTATGTGTGGACAGTATGTGTAGACAGTATGTGTAGACAGTGTGTGTAGACAGTATGTGTGGACAGTATGTGTGGACAGTAGGTGTTGACTGTATGTGTAGACAGTATGTGTAGACAGTATGTGTAGACAGTATGTGTGGACAGTAGATGTTGACAGTATGTGTAGACAGTATGTGTAGACAGTATGTGTGGACAGTATGTGTTGACAGTATGTGTAGACAGTATGTGTAGACAGTATGTGTAGACAGTATGTGTGGACAGTATGTGTAGACAGTAGGTGTAGACAGTATGTGTAGACAGTAGGTGTGGACACTATGTGTGGACAGTATTGTAGACAGTATGTGTGGACAGTATGTGTAGACAGTATGTGTAGACAGTAGGTGTAGACAGTATGTGTGGACAGTATTGTAGACAGTATGTGTGGACAGTATGTGTACACAGTATGTGTGGACAGAAGGTGTAGACAGTAGGTGTGGACAGTAGGTGTAGACAGTATGTGTGGACAGTAGGTGTAGACAGTAGGTGTGGACAGTAGGTGTAGACAGTATTGTAGACAGTATGTGTAGACAGTATGTGTAGACAGCAGGTGTTGACAGGATGTGTAGACAGTAGGTGTAGACAGTATGTGTAGACAGTATGTGTGGACAGTATGTGTGGACAGTAGGTGTAGACAGTATTGTAGACAGTATGTGTGGACAGTAGGTGTTGACAGTATGTGTTGACAGTAGTTGTAGACAGTATGTGTTGACAGTATGTGTACACAGTATGTGTGGACAGTATGTGTAGACAGTATGTGTAGACAGTGTGTGTAGACAGTATGTGTGGACAGTATGTGTGGACAGTAGGTGTTGACAGTATGTGTGGACAGTATGTGTGGACAGTAGGTGTAGACAGTATGTGTAGACAGTATGTGTGGACAGAAGGTGTAGACAGTATTGTAGACAGTATGTGTGGATAGTATGTGTGGACAGTATGTGTAGACAGTATGTGTAGACAGTATTTGTGGACAGTAGGTGTAGACAGTAGGTGTAGACAGTATTGTAGACAGTAGGTGTAGACAGTATGTGTAGACAGTAGGTGTAGACAGTATTGTAGACAGTATGTGTAGACAGTATGTGTAGACAGTAGGTGTAGACAGTATGTGTAGACAGTATGTGTGGACAGAAGGTGTAGACAGTATGTGTAGACAGTATGTGTAGACAGTATGTGTGGACAGAAGGTGTGGACAGTATTGTTAGACAGTATGTGTAGACATTATGTGTAGACAGTATGTGTAGACAGTATGTGTGGACAGTAGGTGTAGACAGTATGTGTAGACAGTATGTGTAGACAGTATGTGTGAACAGTATGTGTGGACAGTATGTGTAGACAGTATGTGTAGACAGTATGTGTGGACCGTAGGTGTAGACAGTATGTGTAGACAGTATGTGTGGACAGTATTTGTGGACAGTAGGTGTTGACAGTATGTGTGGACAGTATGTGTGGACAGTATGTGTAGACAGTAGGTGTAGACAGTATGTGTAGACAGTATGTGTGGACAGTATGTGTAGACAGTATGTGTGGACAGTATGTGTGGACAGTATGTGTAGACAGTAGGTGTAGACAGTAGGTGTAGACAGTATGTGTAGACAGTAGGTGTAGACAGTATGTGTAGACAGTATGTGTAGACAGTATGTGTGGACAGTATGTGTAGACAGTAGGTGTAGACAGTATGTGTTGACAGTAGGTGTGGACACTATGTGTGGACAGTATGTGTAGACAGAATGTGTGGACAGTAGGTGTGGACAGTAGGTGTAGACAGTATTGTAGACAGTATTTGTGGACAGTAGGTGTTGACAGTATGTGTAGACAGTAGGTGTAGACAGTATGTGTAGACAGTATGTGTGGACAGTATGTGTTGACAGTAGGTGTAGACAGTATTGTAGACAGTATGTGTGGACAGTAGGTGTGGACAGTATTGTAGACAGTATGTGTGGACAGTATGTGTAGACAGTATGTGTGGACAGAAGGTGTAGACAGTAGGTGTGGACAGTAGGTGTAGACAGTATGTGTGGACAGTAGGTGTAGACAGTATTGTAGACAGTAGGTGTAGACAGTAGGTGTGGACAGTAGGTGTAGACAGTATTGTAGACAGTATGTGTAGACAGTATGTGTAGACAGCAGGTGTTGACAGGATGTGTAGACAGTAGGTGTAGACAGTATGTGTAGACAGTATGTGTGGACAGTATGTGTGGACAGTAGGTGTAGACAGTATTGTAGACAGTATGTGTGGACAATAGGTGTGGACAGTATTGTAGACAGTATGTGTGGACAGTAGGTGTAGACAGTAGGTGTAGACAGTATGTGTAGACAGTATGTGTGGACAGCATGTGTAGACAGTATGTGTAGGACAGTATTGTAGACAGTATGTGTGGACAGTATGTGTAGACAGTATGTGTGGACAGAAGGTGTGGACAGTATTGTAGACAGTATGTGTGGACAGTATGTGTAGACAGTATGTGTGGACAGAAGGTGTAGACAGTAGGTGTGGACAGTAGGTGTAGACAGTATGTGTGGACAGTAGGTGTAGACAGTATTGTAGACAGTAGGTGTAGACAGTAGGTGTGGACAGTAGGTGTAGACAGTATTGTAGACAGTATGTGTAGACAGTATGTGTAGACAGCAGGTGTTGACAGGATGTGTAGACAGTAGGTGTAGACAGTATGTGTAGACAGTATGTGTGGACAGTATGTGTGGACAGTAGGTGTAGACAGTATTGTAGACAGTATGTGTGGACAATAGGTGTGGACAGTATTGTAGACAGTATGTGTGGACAGTAGGTGTAGACAGTAGGTGTAGACAGTATGTGTAGACAGTATGTGTGGACAGCATGTGTAGACAGTATGTGTAGGACAGTATTTGTGGACAGTATTGTAGACAGTATGTGTAGACAGTGTGTGTAGACAGTATGTGTGGACAGTATGTGTGGACAGTATGTGTAGACAGTATGTGTAGACAGTGTGTGTAGACAGTATGTGTGGACAGTATGTGTGGACAGTAGGTGTTGACAGTATGTGTGGACAGTATGTGTGGACAGTAGGTGTAGACAGTATGTGTAGACAGTATGTGTGGACAGAAGGTGTAGACAGTATTGTAGACAGTATGTGTGGATAGTATGTGTGGACAGTATGTGTAGACAGTATGTGTAGACAGTATTTGTGGACAGTAGGTGTAGACAGTAGGTGTAGACAGTATTGTAGACAGTAGGTGTAGACAGTATGTGTAGACAGTAGGTGTAGACAGTATTGTAGACAGTATGTGTAGACAGTATGTGTAGACAGTAGGTGTAGACAGTATGTGTAGACAGTATGTGTGGACAGAAGGTGTAGACAGTATGTGTAGACAGTATGTGTAGACAGTATGTGTGGACAGAAGGTGTGGACAGTATTGTTAGACAGTATGTGTAGACATTATGTGTAGACAGTAGGTGTAGACAGTATGTGTAGACAGTATGTGTGGACAGTATGTGTGGACAGTAGGTGTAGACAGTATTGTAGACAGTATGTGTGGACAATAGGTGTGGACAGTATTGTAGACAGTATGTGTGGACAGTAGGTGTAGACAGTAGGTGTAGACAGTATGTGTAGACAGTATGTGTGGACAGCATGTGTAGACAGTATGTGTAGGACAGTATTTGTGGACAGTATTGTAGACAGTATGTGTAGACAGTATGTGTAGACAGTATGTGTGAACAGTAGGTGTAGACAGTATGTGTAGACAGTACGTGTGGACAGTATGTGTTGACAGTATGTGTAGACAGTATGTGTAGACAGTATGTGTAGACAGTATGTGTGGACAGTAGGTGTAGACAGTATGTGTGAACAGTATGTGTAGACAGTAGGTGTAGACAGTATGTGTAGACAGTAGGTGTGGACACTATGTGTGGACAGTATGTGCAGACAGAATGTGTAGACAGTAGGTGTGGACAGTAGGTGTAGACAGTATTGTAGACAGTATGTGTGGACAGTAGGTGTTGACAGTATGTGTAGACAGTCGGTGTAGACAGTATGTGTAGACAGTATGTGTGGACAGTATGTGTGGACAGTAGGTGTAGACAGTATTGTAGACAGTATGTGTGGACAGTAGGTGTGGACAGTAGGTGTGGACAGTATTGTAGACAGTATGTGTGGACAGTAGGTGTAGACAGTAGGTGTAGACAGTATGTGTAGACAGTATGTGTTGACAGTATGTGTAGACAGTATGTGTAGACAGTATGTGTGAAAAGTATTGTAGACAGTATGTGTGGACAGTATGTGTGGACAGTATGTGTGGGCAGTATTGTAGACAGTATGTGTGGACAGTATGTGTAGACAGTAGGTGTAGACAGTATGTGTAGACAGTATGTGCAGACAGAATGTGTAGACAGTAGGTGTGGACAGTAGGTGTAGACAGTATTGTAGACAGTATGTGTGGACAGTAGGTGTTGACAGTATGTGTAGACAGTCGGTGTAGACAGTATGTGTAGACAGTATGTGTGGAAAGTATGTGTGGACAGTAGGTGTAGACAGTATTGTAGACAGTATGTGTGGACAGTAGGTGTGGACAGTAGGTGTGGACAGTATTGTAGACAGTATGTGTAGACAGTAGGTGTAGACAGTAGGTGTAGACTGTATGTGTAGACAGTATGTGTGGACAGTATGTGTAGACAGTATGTGTAGACAGTATGTGTGGAAAGTATTGTAGACAGTATGTGTGGACAGTATGTGTGGACAGTATGTGTGGACAGTATTGTAGACAGTATGTGTGGACAGTATGTGTAGACAGTAGGTGTATACAGTATGTGTGGACAGGTGTAGACAGTAGGTGTAGACAGTATGTGTAGACAGTATGTGTGGACAGTAGGTGTAGACAGTATGTGTGGACAGTATGTGTAGACAATAGGTGTAGACAGTATGTGTGGACAGAAGGTGTAGACAGTAGGTGTAGACAGTATGTGTAGACAGTATGTGTGGACAGTAGGTGTAGACAGTATGTGTGGACAGTATGTGTAGACAGTAGGTGTAGACAGTAGGTGTAGACAGTAGGTGTGGACAGTAGGTGTAGACAGTATTGTCGACAGCAGGGTTAAGTGCAGCAGGCACAGAATGCTAGTGATGTCTATCTAGGGTTGGATGTGTCCTTATTAATCTGTGTACTCTAGGTCCTACAGTACGGTCAAGTACATGGAAGAAGGTCTAGTGTAGTCAAGCCTCGCAATATTCATTTCAGCCCAGTCCCTCGTAACCCAGGGAGACCCACGTCTTTCTATCTGATGAAGTGGGAAGTATTCTGAGAGTAATGTCCTGTAGACAGTATGTGTAGACAGTATGTGTTGACAGTATGTGTTGACAGTATGTGTACACAGTATGTGTTGACAGTATGTGTACACAGTATGTGTGGACAGTATGTGTAGACAGTATGTGTAGACAGTGTGTGTAGACAGTATGTGTGGACAGTATGTGTGGACAGTAGGTGTTGACTGTATGTGTAGACAGTATGTGTAGACAGTATGTGTAGACAGTATGTGTGGACAGTAGATGTTGACAGTATGTGTAGACAGTATGTGTAGACAGTATGTGTGGACAGTATGTGTGGACAGTATGTGTTGACAGTATGTGTAGACAGTATGTGTAGACAGTATGTGTAGACAGTATGTGTGGACAGTATGTGTAGACAGTAGGTGTAGACAGTATGTGTAGACAGTAGGTGTGGACACTATGTGTGGACAGTATTGTAGACAGTATGTGTGGACAGTATGTGTAGACAGTAGGTGTGGACAGTAGGTGTAGACAGTATTGTAGACAGTATGTGTGGACAGTAGGTGTTGACAGTATGTGTAGACAGTCGGTGTAGACAGTATGTGTAGACAGTATGTGTGGACAGTATGTGTGGACAGTAGGTGTAGACAGTATTGTAGACAGTATGTGTGGACAGTAGGTGTGGACAGTAGGTGTGGACAGTATTGTAGACAGTATGTGTGGACAGTAGGTGTAGACAGTAGGTGTAGACAGTATGTGTAGACAGTATGTGTGGACAGTATGTGTAGACAGTATGTGTGAAAAGTATTGTAGACAGTATGTGTGGACAGTATGTGTGGACAGTATGTGTGGACAGTATTGTAGACAGTATGTGTGGGTATGTGTAGACAGTATGTGTGGACAGTATGTGTGGACAGTAGGTGTAGACAGTATTGTAGACAGTATGTGTGGACAGTAGGTGTGGACAGTAGGTGTGGACAGTATTGTAGACAGTATGTGTAGACAGTAGGTGTAGACAGTAGGTGTAGACTGTATGTGTAGACAGTATGTGTGGACAGTATGTGTAGACAGTATGTGTAGACAGTATGTGTGGAAAGTATTGTAGACAGTATGTGTGGACAGTATGTGTGGACAGTATGTGTGGACAGTATTGTAGACAGTATGTGTGGACAGTATGTGTAGACAGTAGGTGTATACAGTATGTGTGGACAGAAGGTGTAGACAGTAGGTGTAGACAGTATGTGTAGACAGTATGTGTGGACAGTAGGTGTAGACAGTATGTGTGGACAGTATGTGTAGACAGTAGGTGTAGACAGTATGTGTGGACAGAAGGTGTAGACAGTAGGTATGGACAGTAGGTGTAGACAGTAGGTGTGGACAGTAGGTGTAGACAGTATTGTCGACAGCAGGGTTAAGTGCAGCAGGCACAGAATGCTAGTGATGTCTATCTAGGGTTGGATGTGTCCTTATTAATCTGTGTACTCTAGGTCCTACAGTACGGTAAAGTACATGGAAGAAGGTCTAGTGTAGTCAAGCCTCGCAATATTCATTTCAGCCCAGTCCCTCGTAACCCAGGGAGACCCACGTCTTTCTATCTGATGAAGTGGGCAGTATTCTGAGAGTAATGTCCTGTAGACAGTATGTGTAGACAGTATGTGTTGACAGTATGTGTTGACAGTATGTGTACACAGTATGTGTTGACAGTATGTGTACACAGTATGTGTGGACAGTATGTGTAGACAGTATGTGTAGACAGTGTGTGTAGACAGTATGTGTGGACAGTATGTGTGGACAGTAGGTGTAGACAGTATGTGTAGACAGTATGTGTAGACAGTATGTGTGGACAGTAGATGTTGACAGTATGTGTAGACAGTATGTGTAGACAGTATGTGTGGACAGTATGTGTGGACAGTATGTGTTGACAGTATGTGTAGACAGTATGTGTAGACAGTATGTGTAGACAGTATGTGTGGACAGTATGTGTAGACAGTAGGTGTAGACAGTATGTGTAGACAGTAGGTGTGGACACTATGTGTGGACAGTATTGTAGACAGTATGTGTGGACAGTATGTGTAGACAGTATGTGTAGACAGTATGTGTAGACAGTAGGTGTAGACAGTATGTGTGGACAGTATTGTAGACAGTATGTGTGGACAGTATGTGTACACAGTATGTGTGGACAGAAGGTGTAGACAGTAGGTGTGGACAGTAGGTGTAGACAGTATGTGTGGACAGTAGGTGTAGACAGTAGGTGTGGACAGTAGGTGTAGACAGTATTGTAGACAGTATGTGTAGACAGTATGTGTAGACAGCAGGTGTTGACAGGATGTGTAGACAGTAGGTGTAGACAGTATGTGTAGACAGTAGGTGTGGACACTATGTGTGGACAGTATGTGCAGACAGAATGTGTAGACAGTAGGTGTGGACAGTAGGTGTAGACAGTATTGTAGACAGTATGTGTGGACAGTAGGTGTTGACAGTATGTGTAGACAGTCGGTGTAGACAGTATGTGTAGACAGTATGTGTGGACAGTATGTGTGGACAGTAGGTGTAGACAGTATTGTAGACAGTATGTGTGGACAGTAGGTGTGGACAGTAGGTGTGGACAGTATTGTAGACAGTATGTGTGGACAGTAGGTGTAGACAGTAGGTGTAGACAGTATGTGTAGACAGTATGTGTGGACAGTATGTGTAGACAGTATGTGTAGACAGTATGTGTGAAAAGTATTGTAGACAGTATGTGTGGACAGTATGTGTGGACAGTATGTGTGGACAGTATTGTAGACAGTATGTGTGGGTATGTGTAGACAGTATGTGTGGACAGTATGTGTGGACAGTAGGTGTAGACAGTATTGTAGACAGTATGTGTGGACAGTAGGTGTGGACAGTAGGTGTGGACAGTATTGTAGACAGTATGTGTAGACAGTAGGTGTAGACAGTAGGTGTAGACTGTATGTGTAGACAGTATGTGTGGACAGTATGTGTAGACAGTATGTGTAGACAGTATGTGTGGAAAGTATTGTAGACAGTATGTGTGGACAGTATGTGTGGACAGTATGTGTGGACAGTATTGTAGACAGTATGTGTGGACAGTATGTGTAGACAGTAGGTGTATACAGTATGTGTGGACAGAAGGTGTAGACAGTAGGTGTAGACAGTATGTGTAGACAGTATGTGTGGACAGTAGGTGTAGACAGTATGTGTGGACAGTATGTGTAGACAGTAGGTGTAGACAGTATGTGTGGACAGAAGGTGTAGACAGTAGGTATGGACAGTAGGTGTAGACAGTAGGTGTGGACAGTAGGTGTAGACAGTATTGTCGACAGCAGGGTTAAGTGCAGCAGGCACAGAATGCTAGTGATGTCTATCTAGGGTTGGATGTGTCCTTATTAATCTGTGTACTCTAGGTCCTACAGTACGGTAAAGTACATGGAAGAAGGTCTAGTGTAGTCAAGCCTCGCAATATTCATTTCAGCCCAGTCCCTCGTAACCCAGGGAGACCCACGTCTTTCTATCTGATGAAGTGGGCAGTATTCTGAGAGTAATGTCCTGTAGACAGTATGTGTAGACAGTATGTGTTGACAGTATGTGTTGACAGTATGTGTACACAGTATGTGTTGACAGTATGTGTACACAGTATGTGTGGACAGTATGTGTAGACAGTATGTGTAGACAGTGTGTGTAGACAGTATGTGTGGACAGTATGTGTGGACAGTAGGTGTTGACTGTATGTGTAGACAGTATGTGTAGACAGTATGTGTAGACAGTATGTGTGGACAGTAGATGTTGACAGTATGTGTAGACAGTATGTGTAGACAGTATGTGTGGACAGTATGTGTGGACAGTATGTGTTGACAGTATGTGTAGACAGTATGTGTAGACAGTATGTGTAGACAGTATGTGTGGACAGTATGTGTAGACAGTAGGTGTAGACAGTATGTGTAGACAGTAGGTGTGGACACTATGTGTGGACAGTATTGTAGACAGTATGTGTGGACAGTATGTGTAGACAGTATGTGTAGACAGTATGTGTAGACAGTAGGTGTAGACAGTATGTGTGGACAGTATTGTAGACAGTATGTGTGGACAGTATGTGTACACAGTATGTGTGGACAGAAGGTGTAGACAGTAGGTGTGGACAGTAGGTGTAGACAGTATGTGTGGACAGTAGGTGTAGACAGTAGGTGTGGACAGTAGGTGTAGACAGTATTGTAGACAGTATGTGTAGACAGTATGTGTAGACAGCAGGTGTTGACAGGATGTGTAGACAGTAGGTGTAGACAGTATGTGTAGACAGTAGGTGTGGACACTATGTGTGGACAGTATGTGCAGACAGAATGTGTAGACAGTAGGTGTGGACAGTAGGTGTAGACAGTATTGTAGACAGTATGTGTGGACAGTAGGTGTTGACAGTATGTGTAGACAGTCGGTGTAGATAGTATGTGTAGACAGTATGTGTGGACAGTATGTGTGGACAGTAGGTGTAGACAGTATTGTAGACAGTATGTGTGGACAGTAGGTGTGGACAGTAGGTGTGGACAGTATTGTAGACAGTATGTGTGGACAGTAGGTGTAGACAGTAGGTGTAGACAGTATGTGTAGACAGTATGTGTGGACAGTATGTGTAGACAGTATGTGTAGACAGTATGTGTGAAAAGTATTGTAGACAGTATGTGTGGACAGTATGTGTGGACAGTATGTGTGGACAGTATTGTAGACAGTATGTGTGGACAGTATGTGTAGACAGTAGGTGTAGACAGTATGTGTAGACAGTAGGTGTGGACACTATGTGTGGACAGTATGTGCAGACAGAATGTGTAGACAGTAAGTGTGGACAGTAGGTGTAGACAGTATTGTAGACAGTATGTGTGGACAGTAGGTGTTGACAGTATGTGTAGACAGTCGGTGTAGACAGTATGTGTAGACAGTATGTGTGGACAGTATGTGTGGACAGTAGGTGTAGACAGTATTGTAGACAGTATGTGTGGACAGTAGGTGTGGACAGTAGGTGTGGACAGTATTGTAGACAGTATGTGTAGACAGTAGGTGTAGACAGTAGGTGTAGACTGTATGTGTGGACAGTATGTGTAGACAGTATGTGTAGACAGTATGTGTGGAAAGTATTGTAGACAGTATGTGTGGACAGTATGTGTGGACAGTATGTGTGGACAGTATTGTAGACAGTATGTGTGGACAGTATGTGTAGACAGTAGGTGTATACAGTATGTGTGGACAGAAGGTGTAGACAGTAGGTGTAGACAGTATGTGTAGACAGTATGTGTGGACAGTAGGTGTAGACAGTATGTGTGGACAGTATGTGTAGACAGTAGCTGTAGACAGTAGGTGTGGACAGTAGGTGTAGACAGTATTGTAGACAGTATGTGTGGACAGTAGGTGTTGACAGTATGTGTAGACAGTCGGTGTAGATAGTATGTGTAGACAGTATGTGTGGACAGTATGTGTGGACAGTAGGTGTAGACAGTATTGTAG
Source organism: Oncorhynchus mykiss (assembly GCF_013265735.2). NCBI lineage: Eukaryota > Metazoa > Chordata > Actinopteri > Salmoniformes > Salmonidae > Oncorhynchus > Oncorhynchus mykiss. Next base: position 36,428,301 of record NC_048574.1, on the reverse strand, counting down.
ACAGTATGTGTGGACAGTAGGTGTGGACAGTAGGTGTGGACAGTATTGTAGACAGTATGTGTGGACAGTAGGTGTAGACAGTAGGTGTAGACAGTATGTGTAGACAGTATGTGTGGACAGTATGTGTAGACAGTATGTGTAGACAGTATGTGTGAAAAGTATTGTAGACAGTATGTGTGGACAGTATGTGTGGACAGTATGTGTGGACAGTATTGTAGACAGTATGTGTGGACAGTATGTGTAGACAGTAGGTGTAGACAGTATGTGTAGACAGTAGGTGTGGACACTATGTGTGGACAGTATGTGCAGACAGAATGTGTAGACAGTAAGTGTGGACAGTAGGTGTAGACAGTATTGTAGACAGTATGTGTGGACAGTAGGTGTTGACAGTATGTGTAGACAGTCGGTGTAGACAGTATGTGTAGACAGTATGTGTGGACAGTATGTGTGGACAGTAGGTGTAGACAGTATTGTAGACAGTATGTGTGGACAGTAGGTGTGGACAGTAGGTGTGGACAGTATTGTAGACAGTATGTGTAGACAGTAGGTGTAGACAGTAGGTGTAGACTGTATGTGTGGACAGTATGTGTAGACAGTATGTGTAGACAGTATGTGTGGAAAGTATTGTAGACAGTATGTGTGGACAGTATGTGTGGACAGTATGTGTGGACAGTATTGTAGACAGTATGTGTGGACAGTATGTGTAGACAGTAGGTGTATACAGTATGTGTGGACAGAAGGTGTAGACAGTAGGTGTAGACAGTATGTGTAGACAGTATGTGTGGACAGTAGGTGTAGACAGTATGTGTGGACAGTATGTGTAGACAGTAGGTGTAGACAGTATGTGTGGACAGAAGGTGTAGACAGTAGGTATGGACAGTAGGTGTAGACAGTAGGTGTGGACAGTAGGTGTAGACAGTATTGTCGACAGCAGGGTTAAGTGCAGCAGGCACAGAATGCTAGTGATGTCTATCTAGGGTTGGATGTGTCCTTATTAATCTGTGTACTCTAGGTCCTACAGTACGGTAAAGTACATGGAAGAAGGTCTAGTGTAGTCAAGCCTCGCAATATTCATTTCAGCCCAGTCCCTCGTAACCCAGGGAGACCCACGTCTTTCTATCTGATGAAGTGGGCAGTATTCTGAGAGTAATGTCCTGTAGACAGTATGTGTAGACAGTATGTGTTGACAGTATGTGTTGACAGTATGTGTACACAGTATGTGTTGACAGTATGTGTACACAGTATGTGTGGACAGTATGTGTAGACAGTATGTGTAGACAGTGTGTGTAGACAGTATGTGTGGACAGTATGTGTGGACAGTAGGTGTTGACTGTATGTGTAGACAGTATGTGTAGACAGTATGTGTAGACAGTATGTGTGGACAGTAGATGTTGACAGTATGTGTAGACAGTATGTGTAGACAGTATGTGTGGACAGTATGTGTGGACAGTATGTGTTGACAGTATGTGTAGACAGTATGTGTAGACAGTATGTGTAGACAGTATGTGTGATCTGTGGACAGTATGTGTAGACAGTAGGTGTAGACAGTATGTGTAGACAGTAGGTGTGGACACTATGTGTGGACAGTATTGTAGACAGTATGTGTGGACAGTATGTGTAGACAGTATGTGTAGACAGTATGTGTAGACAGTAGGTGTAGACAGTATGTGTGGACAGTATTGTAGACAGTATGTGTGGACAGTATGTGTACACAGTATGTGTGGACAGAAGGTGTAGACAGTAGGTGTGGACAGTAGGTGTAGACAGTATGTGTGGACAGTAGGTGTAGACAGTAGGTGTGGACAGTAGGTGTAGACAGTATTGTAGATAGTATGTGTAGACAGTATGTGTAGACAGCAGGTGTTGACAGGATGTGTAGACAGTAGGTGTAGACAGTATGTGTAGACAGTATGTGTGGACAGTATGTGTGGACAGTAGGTGTAGACAGTATTGTAGACAGTATGTGTGGACAGTAGGTGTTGACAGTATGTGTTGACAGTAGTTGTAGACAGTATGTGTTGACAGTATGTGTACACAGTATGTGTGGACAGTATGTGTAGACAGTATGTGTAGACAGTGTGTGTAGACAGTATGTGTGGACAGTATGTGTGGACAGTAGGTGTTGACAGTATGTGTGGACAGTATGTGTGGACAGTAGGTGTAGACAGTATGTGTAGACAGTATGTGTGGACAGAAGGTGTAGACAGTATTGTAGACAGTATGTGTGGATAGTATGTGTGGACAGTATGTGTAGACAGTATGTGTAGACAGTATTTGTGGACAGTAGGTGTAGACAGTAGGTGTAGACAGTATTGTAGACAGTAGGTGTAGACAGTATGTGTAGACAGTAGGTGTAGACAGTATTGTAGACAGTATGTGTAGACAGTATGTGTAGACAGTAGGTGTAGACAGTATGTGTAGACAGTATGTGTGGACAGAAGGTGTAGACAGTATGTGTAGACAGTATGTGTAGACAGTATGTGTGGACAGAAGGTGTGGACAGTATTGTTAGACAGTATGTGTAGACATTATGTGTAGACAGTATGTGTAGACAGTATGTGTGGACAGTAGGTGTAGACAGTATGTGTAGACAGTATGTGTAGACAGTATGTGTGAACAGTATGTGTGGACAGTATGTGTAGACAGTATGTGTAGACAGTATGTGTGGACCGTAGGTGTAGACAGTATGTGTAGACAGTATGTGTGGACAGTATTTGTGGACAGTAGGTGTTGACAGTATGTGTGGACAGTATGTGTGGACAGTATGTGTAGACAGTAGGTGTAGACAGTATGTGTAGACAGTATGTGTGGACAGTATGTGTAGACAGTATGTGTGGACAGTATGTGTGGACAGTATGTGTAGACAGTAGGTGTAGACAGTAGGTGTAGACAGTATGTGTAGACAGTAGGTGTAGACAGTATGTGTAGACAGTATGTGTAGACAGTATGTGTGGACAGTATGTGTAGACAGTAGGTGTAGACAGTATGTGTTGACAGTAGGTGTGGACACTATGTGTGGACAGTATGTGTAGACAGAATGTGTGGACAGTAGGTGTGGACAGTAGGTGTAGACAGTATTGTAGACAGTATTTGTGGACAGTAGGTGTTGACAGTATGTGTAGACAGTAGGTGTAGACAGTATGTGTAGACAGTATGTGTGGACAGTATGTGTGGACAGTAGGTGTAGACAGTATTGTAGACAGTATGTGTGGACAGTAGGTGTGGACAGTATTGTAGACAGTATGTGTGGACAGTATGTGTAGACAGTATGTGTGGACAGAAGGTGTAGACAGTAGGTGTGGACAGTAGGTGTAGACAGTATGTGTGGACAGTAGGTGTAGACAGTATTGTAGACAGTAGGTGTAGACAGTAGGTGTGGACAGTAGGTGTAGACAGTATTGTAGACAGTATGTGTAGACAGTATGTGTAGACAGCAGGTGTTGACAGGATGTGTAGACAGTAGGTGTAGACAGTATGTGTAGACAGTATGTGTGGACAGTATGTGTGGACAGTAGGTGTAGACAGTATTGTAGACAGTATGTGTGGACAATAGGTGTGGACAGTATTGTAGACAGTATGTGTGGACAGTAGGTGTAGACAGTAGGTGTAGACAGTATGTGTAGACAGTATGTGTGGACAGCATGTGTAGACAGTATGTGTAGGACAGTATTTGTGGACAGTATTGTAGACAGTATGTGTAGACAGTATGTGTAGACAGTATGTGTGAACAGTAGGTGTTGACAGTATGTGTAGACAGTATGTGTAGACAGTACGTGTGGACAGTATGTGTTGACAGTATGTGTAGACAGTATGTGTAGACAGTATGTGTAGACAGTATGTGTGGACAGTAGGTGTAGACAGTATGTGTGGACAGTATGTGTAGACAGTAGGTGTAGACAGTATGTGTAGACAGTAGGTGTGGACACTATGTGTGGACAGTATGTGCAGACAGAATGTGTAGACAGTAGGTGTGGACAGTAGGTGTAGACAGTATTGTAGACAGTATGTGTGGACAGTAGGTGTTGACAGTATGTGTAGACAGTCGGTGTAGACAGTATGTGTAGACAGTATGTGTGGACAGTATGTGTGGACAGTAGGTGTAGACAGTATTGTAGACAGTATGTGTGGACAGTAGGTGTGGACAGTAGGTGTGGACAGTATTGTAGACAGTATGTGTGGACAGTAGGTGTAGACAGTAGGTGTAGACAGTATGTGTAGACAGTATGTGTGGACAGTATGTGTAGACAGTATGTGTAGACAGTATGTGTGAAAAGTATTGTAGACAGTATGTGTGGACAGTATGTGTGGACAGTATGTGTGGGCAGTATTGTAGACAGTATGTGTGGACAGTATGTGTAGACAGTAGGTGTAGACAGTATGTGTAGACAGTATGTGCAGACAGAATGTGTGGACAGTATGTGTGGACAGTAGGTGTAGACAGTATTGTAGACAGTATGTGTAGACAGTAGGTGTAGACAGTAGGTGTAGACAGTATTGTAGACAGTAGGTGTAGACAGTATGTGTAGACAGTAGGTGTAGACAGTATTGTAGACAGTATGTGTAGACAGTATGTGTAGACAGTAGGTGTAGACAGTATGTGTAGACAGTATGTGTGGACAGAAGGTGTAGACAGTATGTGTAGACAGTATGTGTAGACAGTATGTGTGGACAGAAGGTGTGGACAGTATTGTTAGACAGTATGTGTAGACATTATGTGTAGACAGTATGTGTAGACAGTATGTGTGGACAGTAGGTGTAGACAGTATGTGTAGACAGTATGTGTAGACAGTATGTGTGAACAGTATGTGTGGACAGTATGTGTAGACAGTATGTGTAGACAGTATGTGTGGACCGTAGGTGTAGACAGTATGTGTAGACAGTATGTGTGGACAGTATTTGTGGACAGTAGGTGTTGACAGTATGTGTGGACAGTATGTGTGGACAGTATGTGTAGACAGTATGTGTACACAGTATGTGTGGACAGTATGTGTAGACAGTATGTGTAGACAGTGTGTGTAGACAGTATGTGTGGACAGTATGTGTGGACAGTAGGTGTTGACAGTATGTGTGGACAGTATGTGTGGACAGTAGGTGTAGACAGTATGTGTAGACAGTATGTGTGGACAGAAGGTGTAGACAGTATTGTAGACAGTATGTGTGGATAGTATGTGTGGACAGTATGTGTAGACAGTATGTGTAGACAGTATTTGTGGACAGTAGGTGTAGACAGTAGGTGTAGACAGTATTGTAGACAGTAGGTGTAGACAGTATGTGTAGACAGTAGGTGTAGACAGTATTGTAGACAGTATGTGTAGACAGTATGTGTAGACAGTAGGTGTAGACAGTATGTGTAGACAGTATGTGTGGACAGAAGGTGTAGACAGTATGTGTAGACAGTATGTGTAGACAGTATGTGTGGACAGAAGGTGTGGACAGTATTGTTAGACAGTATGTGTAGACATTATGTGTAGACAGTATGTGTAGACAGTATGTGTGGACAGTAGGTGTAGACAGTATGTGTAGACAGTATGTGTAGACAGTATGTGTGAACAGTATGTGTGGACAGTATGTGTAGACAGTATGTGTAGACAGTATGTGTGGACCGTAGGTGTAGACAGTATGTGTAGACAGTATGTGTGGACAGTATTTGTGGACAGTAGGTGTTGACAGTATGTGTGGACAGTATGTGTGGACAGTATGTGTAGACAGTAGGTGTAGACAGTATGTGTAGACAGTATGTGTGGACAGTATGTGTAGACAGTATGTGTGGACAGTATGTGTGGACAGTATGTGTAGACAGTAGGTGTAGACAGTAGGTGTAGACAGTATGTGTAGACAGTAGGTGTAGACAGTATGTGTAGACAGTATGTGTAGACAGTATGTGTGGACAGTATGTGTAGACAGTAGGTGTAGACAGTATGTGTTGACAGTAGGTGTGGACACTATGTGTGGACAGTATGTGTAGACAGAATGTGTGGACAGTAGGTGTGGACAGTAGGTGTAGACAGTATTGTAGACAGTATTTGTGGACAGTAGGTGTTGACAGTATGTGTAGACAGTAGGTGTAGACAGTATGTGTAGACAGTATGTGTGGACAGTATGTGTGGACAGTAGGTGTAGACAGTATTGTAGACAGTATGTGTGGACAGTAGGTGTGGACAGTATTGTAGACAGTATGTGTGGACAGTATGTGTAGACAGTATGTGTGGACAGAAGGTGTAGACAGTAGGTGTGGACAGTAGGTGTAGACAGTATGTGTGGACAGTAGGTGTAGACAGTATTGTAGACAGTAGGTGTAGACAGTAGGTGTGGACAGTAGGTGTAGACAGTATTGTAGACAGTATGTGTAGACAGTATGTGTAGACAGCAGGTGTTGACAGGATGTGTAGACAGTAGGTGTAGACAGTATGTGTAGACAGTATGTGTGGACAGTATGTGTGGACAGTAGGTGTAGACAGTATTGTAGACAGTATGTGTGGACAATAGGTGTGGACAGTATTGTAGACAGTATGTGTGGACAGTAGGTGTAGACAGTAGGTGTAGACAGTATGTGTAGACAGTATGTGTGGACAGCATGTGTAGACAGTATGTGTAGGACAGTATTTGTGGACAGTATTGTAGACAGTATGTGTAGACAGTATGTGTAGACAGTATGTGTGAACAGTAGGTGTTGACAGTATGTGTAGACAGTATGTGTAGACAGTACGTGTGGACAGTATGTGTTGACAGTATGTGTAGACAGTATGTGTAGACAGTATGTGTAGACAGTATGTGTGGACAGTAGGTGTAGACAGTATGTGTGGACAGTATGTGTAGACAGTAGGTGTAGACAGTATGTGTAGACAGTAGGTGTGGACACTATGTGTGGACAGTATGTGCAGACAGAATGTGTAGACAGTAGGTGTGGACAGTAGGTGTAGACAGTATTGTAGACAGTATGTGTGGACAGTAGGTGTTGACAGTATGTGTAGACAGTCGGTGTAGACAGTATGTGTAGACAGTATGTGTGGACAGTATGTGTGGACAGTAGGTGTAGACAGTATTGTAGACAGTATGTGTGGACAGTAGGTGTGGACAGTAGGTGTGGACAGTATTGTAGACAGTATGTGTGGACAGTAGGTGTAGACAGTAGGTGTAGACAGTATGTGTAGACAGTATGTGTGGACAGTATGTGTAGACAGTATGTGTAGACAGTATGTGTGAAAAGTATTGTAGACAGTATGTGTGGACAGTATGTGTGGACAGTATGTGTGGGCAGTATTGTAGACAGTATGTGTGGACAGTATGTGTAGACAGTAGGTGTAGACAGTATGTGTAGACAGTATGTGCAGACAGAATGTGTGGACAGTATGTGTGGACAGTAGGTGTAGACAGTATTGTAGACAGTATGTGTAGACAGTAGGTGTAGACAGTAGGTGTAGACAGTATTGTAGACAGTAGGTGTAGACAGTATGTGTAGACAGTAGGTGTAGACAGTATTGTAGACAGTATGTGTAGACAGTATGTGTAGACAGTAGGTGTAGACAGTATGTGTAGACAGTATGTGTGGACAGAAGGTGTAGACAGTATGTGTAGACAGTATGTGTAGACAGTATGTGTGGACAGAAGGTGTGGACAGTATTGTTAGACAGTATGTGTAGACATTATGTGTAGACAGTATGTGTAGACAGTATGTGTGGACAGTAGGTGTAGACAGTATGTGTAGACAGTATGTGTAGACAGTATGTGTGAACAGTATGTGTGGACAGTATGTGTAGACAGTATGTGTAGACAGTATGTGTGGACCGTAGGTGTAGACAGTATGTGTAGACAGTATGTGTGGACAGTATTTGTGGACAGTAGGTGTTGACAGTATGTGTGGACAGTATGTGTGGACAGTATGTGTAGACAGTAGGTGTAGACAGTATGTGTAGACAGTATGTGTGGACAGTATGTGTAGACAGTATGTGTGGACAGTATGTGTGGACAGTATGTGTAGACAGTAGGTGTAGACAGTAGGTGTAGACAGTATGTGTAGACAGTAGGTGTAGACAGTATGTGTAGACAGTATGTGTAGACAGTATGTGTGGACAGTATGTGTAGACAGTAGGTGTAGACAGTATGTGTTGACAGTAGGTGTGGACACTATGTGTGGACAGTATGTGTAGACAGAATGTGTGGACAGTAGGTGTGGACAGTAGGTGTAGACAGTATTGTAGACAGTATTTGTGGACAGTAGGTGTTGACAGTATGTGTAGACAGTAGGTGTAGACAGTATGTGTAGACAGTATGTGTGGACAGTATGTGTGGACAGTAGGTGTAGACAGTATTGTAGACAGTATGTGTGGACAGTAGGTGTGGACAGTATTGTAGACAGTATGTGTGGACAGTATGTGTAGACAGTATGTGTGGACAGAAGGTGTAGACAGTAGGTGTGGACAGTAGGTGTAGACAGTATGTGTGGACAGTAGGTGTAGACAGTATTGTAGACAGTAGGTGTAGACAGTAGGTGTGGACAGTAGGTGTAGACAGTATTGTAGACAGTATGTGTAGACAGTATGTGTAGACAGCAGGTGTTGACAGGATGTGTAGACAGTAGGTGTAGACAGTATGTGTAGACAGTATGTGTGGACAGTATGTGTGGACAGTAGGTGTAGACAGTATTGTAGACAGTATGTGTGGACAATAGGTGTGGACAGTATTGTAGACAGTATGTGTGGACAGTAGGTGTAGACAGTAGGTGTAGACAGTATGTGTAGACAGTATGTGTGGACAGCATGTGTAGACAGTATGTGTAGGACAGTATTTGTGGACAGTATTGTAGACAGTATGTGTAGACAGTATGTGTAGACAGTATGTGTGAACAGTAGGTGTTGACAGTATGTGTAGACAGTATGTGTGGACAGTAGGTGTAGACAGTAGGTGTGGACAGTAGGTGTAGACAGTATTGTAGATAGTATGTGTAGACAGTATGTGTAGACAGCAGGTGTTGACAGGATGTGTAGACAGTAGGTGTAGACAGTATGTGTAGACAGTATGTGTGGACAGTATGTGTGGACAGTAGGTGTAGACAGTATTGTAGACAGTATGTGTGGACAGTAGGTGTTGACAGTATGTGTTGACAGTAGTTGTAGACAGTATGTGTTGACAGTATGTGTACACAGTATGTGTGGACAGTATGTGTAGACAGTATGTGTAGACAGTGTGTGTAGACAGTATGTGTGGACAGTATGTGTGGACAGTAGGTGTTGACAGTATGTGTGGACAGTATGTGTGGACAGTAGGTGTAGACAGTATGTGTAGACAGTATGTGTGGACAGAAGGTGTAGACAGTATTGTAGACAGTATGTGTGGATAGTATGTGTGGACAGTATGTGTAGACAGTATGTGTAGACAGTATTTGTGGACAGTAGGTGTAGACAGTAGGTGTAGACAGTATTGTAGACAGTAGGTGTAGACAGTATGTGTAGACAGTAGGTGTAGACAGTATTGTAGACAGTATGTGTAGACAGTATGTGTAGACAGTAGGTGTAGACAGTATGTGTAGACAGTATGTGTGGACAGAAGGTGTAGACAGTATGTGTAGACAGTATGTGTAGACAGTATGTGTGGACAGAAGGTGTGGACAGTATTGTTAGACAGTATGTGTAGACATTATGTGTAGACAGTATGTGTAGACAGTATGTGTGGACAGTAGGTGTAGACAGTATGTGTAGACAGTATGTGTAGACAGTATGTGTGAACAGTATGTGTGGACAGTATGTGTAGACAGTATGTGTAGACAGTATGTGTGGACCGTAGGTGTAGACAGTATGTGTAGACAGTATGTGTGGACAGTATTTGTGGACAGTAGGTGTTGACAGTATGTGTGGACAGTATGTGTGGACAGTATGTGTAGACAGTAGGTGTAGACAGTATGTGTAGACAGTATGTGTGGACAGTATGTGTAGACAGTATGTGTGGACAGTATGTGTGGACAGTATGTGTAGACAGTAGGTGTAGACAGTAGGTGTAGACAGTATGTGTAGACAGTAGGTGTAGACAGTATGTGTAGACAGTATGTGTAGACAGTATGTGTGGACAGTATGTGTAGACAGTAGGTGTAGACAGTATGTGTTGACAGTAGGTGTGGACACTATGTGTGGACAGTATGTGTAGACAGAATGTGTGGACAGTAGGTGTGGACAGTAGGTGTAGACAGTATTGTAGACAGTATTTGTGGACAGTAGGTGTTGACAGTATGTGTAGACAGTAGGTGTAGACAGTATGTGTAGACAGTATGTGTGGACAGTATGTGTGGACAGTAGGTGTAGACAGTATTGTAGACAGTATGTGTGGACAGTAGGTGTGGACAGTATTGTAGACAGTATGTGTGGACAGTATGTGTAGACAGTATGTGTGGACAGAAGGTGTAGACAGTAGGTGTGGACAGTAGGTGTAGACAGTATGTGTGGACAGTAGGTGTAGACAGTATTGTAGACAGTAGGTGTAGACAGTAGGTGTGGACAGTAGGTGTAGACAGTATTGTAGACAGTATGTGTAGACAGTATGTGTAGACAGCAGGTGTTGACAGGATGTGTAGACAGTAGGTGTAGACAGTATGTGTAGACAGTATGTGTGGACAGTATGTGTGGACAGTAGGTGTAGACAGTATTGTAGACAGTATGTGTGGACAATAGGTGTGGACAGTATTGTAGACAGTATGTGTGGACAGTAGGTGTAGACAGTAGGTGTAGACAGTATGTGTAGACAGTATGTGTGGACAGCATGTGTAGACAGTATGTGTAGGACAGTATTTGTGGACAGTATTGTAGACAGTATGTGTAGACAGTATGTGTAGACAGTATGTGTGAACAGTAGGTGTTGACAGTATGTGTAGACAGTATGTGTAGACAGTACGTGTGGACAGTATGTGTTGACAGTATGTGTAGACAGTATGTGTAGACAGTATGTGTAGACAGTATGTGTGGACAGTAGGTGTAGACAGTATGTGTGGACAGTATGTGTAGACAGTAGGTGTAGACAGTATGTGTAGACAGTAGGTGTGGACACTATGTGTGGACAGTATGTGCAGACAGAATGTGTAGACAGTAGGTGTGGACAGTAGGTGTAGACAGTATTGTAGACAGTATGTGTGGACAGTAGGTGTTGACAGTATGTGTAGACAGTCGGTGTAGACAGTATGTGTAGACAGTATGTGTGGACAGTATGTGTGGACAGTAGGTGTAGACAGTATTGTAGACAGTATGTGTGGACAGTAGGTGTGGACAGTAGGTGTGGACAGTATTGTAGACAGTATGTGTGGACAGTAGGTGTAGACAGTAGGTGTAGACAGTATGTGTAGACAGTATGTGTGGACAGTATGTGTAGACAGTATGTGTAGACAGTATGTGTGAAAAGTATTGTAGACAGTATGTGTGGACAGTATGTGTGGACAGTATGTGTGGGCAGTATTGTAGACAGTATGTGTGGACAGTATGTGTAGACAGTAGGTGTAGACAGTATGTGTAGACAGTATGTGCAGACAGAATGTGTGGACAGTATGTGTGGACAGTAGGTGTAGACAGTATTGTAGACAGTATGTGTAGACAGTAGGTGTAGACAGTAGGTGTAGACAGTATTGTAGACAGTAGGTGTAGACAGTATGTGTAGACAGTAGGTGTAGACAGTATTGTAGACAGTATGTGTAGACAGTATGTGTAGACAGTAGGTGTAGACAGTATGTGTAGACAGTATGTGTGGACAGAAGGTGTAGACAGTATGTGTAGACAGTATGTGTAGACAGTATGTGTGGACAGAAGGTGTGGACAGTATTGTTAGACAGTATGTGTAGACATTATGTGTAGACAGTATGTGTAGACAGTATGTGTGGACAGTAGGTGTAGACAGTATGTGTAGACAGTATGTGTAGACAGTATGTGTGAACAGTATGTGTGGACAGTATGTGTAGACAGTATGTGTAGACAGTATGTGTGGACCGTAGGTGTAGACAGTATGTGTAGACAGTATGTGTGGACAGTATTTGTGGACAGTAGGTGTTGACAGTATGTGTGGACAGTATGTGTGGACAGTATGTGTAGACAGTATGTGTACACAGTATGTGTGGACAGTATGTGTAGACAGTATGTGTAGACAGTGTGTGTAGACAGTATGTGTGGACAGTATGTGTGGACAGTAGGTGTTGACAGTATGTGTGGACAGTATGTGTGGACAGTAGGTGTAGACAGTATGTGTAGACAGTATGTGTGGACAGAAGGTGTAGACAGTATTGTAGACAGTATGTGTGGATAGTATGTGTGGACAGTATGTGTAGACAGTATGTGTAGACAGTATTTGTGGACAGTAGGTGTAGACAGTAGGTGTAGACAGTATTGTAGACAGTAGGTGTAGACAGTATGTGTAGACAGTAGGTGTAGACAGTATTGTAGACAGTATGTGTAGACAGTATGTGTAGACAGTAGGTGTAGACAGTATGTGTAGACAGTATGTGTGGACAGAAGGTGTAGACAGTATGTGTAGACAGTATGTGTAGACAGTATGTGTGGACAGAAGGTGTGGACAGTATTGTTAGACAGTATGTGTAGACATTATGTGTAGACAGTATGTGTAGACAGTATGTGTGGACAGTAGGTGTAGACAGTATGTGTAGACAGTATGTGTAGACAGTATGTGTGAACAGTATGTGTGGACAGTATGTGTAGACAGTATGTGTAGACAGTATGTGTGGACCGTAGGTGTAGACAGTATGTGTAGACAGTATGTGTGGACAGTATTTGTGGACAGTAGGTGTTGACAGTATGTGTGGACAGTATGTGTGGACAGTATGTGTAGACAGTAGGTGTAGACAGTATGTGTAGACAGTATGTGTGGACAGTATGTGTAGACAGTATGTGTGGACAGTATGTGTGGACAGTATGTGTAGACAGTAGGTGTAGACAGTAGGTGTAGACAGTATGTGTAGACAGTAGGTGTAGACAGTATGTGTAGACAGTATGTGTAGACAGTATGTGTGGACAGTATGTGTAGACAGTAGGTGTAGACAGTATGTGTTGACAGTAGGTGTGGACACTATGTGTGGACAGTATGTGTAGACAGAATGTGTGGACAGTAGGTGTGGACAGTAGGTGTAGACAGTATTGTAGACAGTATTTGTGGACAGTAGGTGTTGACAGTATGTGTAGACAGTAGGTGTAGACAGTATGTGTAGACAGTATGTGTGGACAGTATGTGTGGACAGTAGGTGTAGACAGTATTGTAGACAGTATGTGTGGACAGTAGGTGTGGACAGTATTGTAGACAGTATGTGTGGACAGTATGTGTAGACAGTATGTGTGGACAGAAGGTGTAGACAGTAGGTGTGGACAGTAGGTGTAGACAGTATGTGTGGACAGTAGGTGTAGACAGTATTGTAGACAGTAGGTGTAGACAGTAGGTGTGGACAGTAGGTGTAGACAGTATTGTAGACAGTATGTGTAGACAGTATGTGTAGACAGCAGGTGTTGACAGGATGTGTAGACAGTAGGTGTAGACAGTATGTGTAGACAGTATGTGTGGACAGTATGTGTGGACAGTAGGTGTAGACAGTATTGTAGACAGTATGTGTGGACAATAGGTGTGGACAGTATTGTAGACAGTATGTGTGGACAGTAGGTGTAGACAGTAGGTGTAGACAGTATGTGTAGACAGTATGTGTGGACAGCATGTGTAGACAGTATGTGTAGGACAGTATTTGTGGACAGTATTGTAGACAGTATGTGTAGACAGTATGTGTAGACAGTATGTGTGAACAGTAGGTGTTGACAGTATGTGTAGACAGTATGTGTAGACAGTACGTGTGGACAGTATGTGTTGACAGTATGTGTAGACAGTATGTGTAGACAGTATGTGTAGACAGTATGTGTGGACAGTAGGTGTAGACAGTATGTGTGGACAGTATGTGTAGACAGTAGGTGTAGACAGTATGTGTAGACAGTAGGTGTGGACACTATGTGTGGACAGTATGTGCAGACAGAATGTGTAGACAGTAGGTGTGGACAGTAGGTGTAGACAGTATTGTAGACAGTATGTGTGGACAGTAGGTGTTGACAGTATGTGTAGACAGTCGGTGTAGACAGTATGTGTAGACAGTATGTGTGGACAGTATGTGTGGACAGTAGGTGTAGACAGTATTGTAGACAGTATGTGTGGACAGTAGGTGTGGACAGTAGGTGTGGACAGTATTGTAGACAGTATGTGTGGACAGTAGGTGTAGACAGTAGGTGTAGACAGTATGTGTAGACAGTATGTGTGGACAGTATGTGTAGACAGTATGTGTAGACAGTATGTGTGAAAAGTATTGTAGACAGTATGTGTGGACAGTATGTGTGGACAGTATGTGTGGGCAGTATTGTAGACAGTATGTGTGGACAGTATGTGTAGACAGTAGGTGTAGACAGTATGTGTAGACAGTATGTGCAGACAGAATGTGTGGACAGTATGTGTGGACAGTAGGTGTAGACAGTATTGTAGACAGTATGTGTAGACAGTAGGTGTAGACAGTAGGTGTAGACAGTATTGTAGACAGTAGGTGTAGACAGTATGTGTAGACAGTAGGTGTAGACAGTATTGTAGACAGTATGTGTAGACAGTATGTGTAGACAGTAGGTGTAGACAGTATGTGTAGACAGTATGTGTGGACAGAAGGTGTAGACAGTATGTGTAGACAGTATGTGTAGACAGTATGTGTGGACAGAAGGTGTGGACAGTATTGTTAGACAGTATGTGTAGACATTATGTGTAGACAGTATGTGTAGACAGTATGTGTGGACAGTAGGTGTAGACAGTATGTGTAGACAGTATGTGTAGACAGTATGTGTGAACAGTATGTGTGGACAGTATGTGTAGACAGTATGTGTAGACAGTATGTGTGGACCGTAGGTGTAGACAGTATGTGTAGACAGTATGTGTGGACAGTATTTGTGGACAGTAGGTGTTGACAGTATGTGTGGACAGTATGTGTGGACAGTATGTGTAGACAGTAGGTGTAGACAGTATGTGTAGACAGTATGTGTGGACAGTATGTGTAGACAGTATGTGTGGACAGTATGTGTGGACAGTATGTGTAGACAGTAGGTGTAGACAGTAGGTGTAGACAGTATGTGTAGACAGTAGGTGTAGACAGTATGTGTAGACAGTATGTGTAGACAGTATGTGTGGACAGTATGTGTAGACAGTAGGTGTAGACAGTATGTGTTGACAGTAGGTGTGGACACTATGTGTGGACAGTATGTGTAGACAGAATGTGTGGACAGTAGGTGTGGACAGTAGGTGTAGACAGTATTGTAGACAGTATTTGTGGACAGTAGGTGTTGACAGTATGTGTAGACAGTAGGTGTAGACAGTATGTGTAGACAGTATGTGTGGACAGTATGTGTGGACAGTAGGTGTAGACAGTATTGTAGACAGTATGTGTGGACAGTAGGTGTGGACAGTATTGTAGACAGTATGTGTGGACAGTATGTGTAGACAGTATGTGTGGACAGAAGGTGTAGACAGTAGGTGTGGACAGTAGGTGTAGACAGTATGTGTGGACAGTAGGTGTAGACAGTATTGTAGACAGTAGGTGTAGACAGTAGGTGTGGACAGTAGGTGTAGACAGTATTGTAGACAGTATGTGTAGACAGTATGTGTAGACAGCAGGTGTTGACAGGATGTGTAGACAGTAGGTGTAGACAGTATGTGTAGACAGTATGTGTGGACAGTATGTGTGGACAGTAGGTGTAGACAGTATTGTAGACAGTATGTGTGGACAATAGGTGTGGACAGTATTGTAGACAGTATGTGTGGACAGTAGGTGTAGACAGTAGGTGTAGACAGTATGTGTAGACAGTATGTGTGGACAGCATGTGTAGACAGTATGTGTAGGACAGTATTTGTGGACAGTATTGTAGACAGTATGTGTAGACAGTATGTGTAGACAGTATGTGTGAACAGTAGGTGTTGACAGTATGTGTAGACAGTATGTGTAGACAGTACGTGTGGACAGTATGTGTTGACAGTATGTGTAGACAGTATGTGTAGACAGTATGTGTAGACAGTATGTGTGGACAGTAGGTGTAGACAGTATGTGTGGACAGTATGTGTAGACAGTAGGTGTAGACAGTATGTGTAGACAGTAGGTGTGGACACTATGTGTGGACAGTATGTGCAGACAGAATGTGTAGACAGTAGGTGTGGACAGTAGGTGTAGACAGTATTGTAGACAGTATGTGTGGACAGTAGGTGTTGACAGTATGTGTAGACAGTCGGTGTAGACAGTATGTGTAGACAGTATGTGTGGACAGTATGTGTGGACAGTAGGTGTAGACAGTATTGTAGACAGTATGTGTGGACAGTAGGTGTGGACAGTAGGTGTGGACAGTATTGTAGACAGTATGTGTGGACAGTAGGTGTAGACAGTAGGTGTAGACAGTATGTGTAGACAGTATGTGTGGACAGTATGTGTAGACAGTATGTGTAGACAGTATGTGTGAAAAGTATTGTAGACAGTATGTGTGGACAGTATGTGTGGACAGTATGTGTGGGCAGTATTGTAGACAGTATGTGTGGACAGTATGTGTAGACAGTAGGTGTAGACAGTATGTGTAGACAGTATGTGCAGACAGAATGTGTAGACAGTAGGTGTGGACAGTAGGTGTAGACAGTATTGTAGACAGTATGTGTGGACAGTAGGTGTTGACAGTATGTGTAGACAGTCGGTGTAGACAGTATGTGTAGACAGTATGTGTGGACAGTATGTGTGGACAGTAGGTGTAGACAGTATTGTAGACAGTATGTGTGGACAGTAGGTGTGGACAGTAGGTGTGGACAGTATTGTAGACAGTATGTGTAGACAGTAGGTGTAGACAGTAGGTGTAGACTGTATGTGTAGACAGTATGTGTGGACAGTATGTGTAGACAGTATGTGTAGACAGTATGTGTGGAAAGTATTGTAGACAGTATGTGTGGACAGTATGTGTGGACAGTATGTGTGGACAGTATTGTAGACAGTATGTGTGGACAGTATGTGTAGACAGTAGGTGTATACAGTATGTGTGGACAGGTGTAGACAGTAGGTGTAGACAGTATGTGTAGACAGTATGTGTGGACAGTAGGTGTAGACAGTATGTGTGGACAGTATGTGTAGACAGTAGGTGTAGACAGTATGTGTGGACAGAAGGTGTAGACAGTAGGTATGGACAGTAGGTGTAGACAGTAGGTGTGGACAGTAGGTGTAGACAGTATTGTCGACAGCAGGGTTAAGTGCAGCAGGCACAGAATGCTAGTGATGTCTATCTAGGGTTGGATGTGTCCTTATTAATCTGTGTACTCTAGGTCCTACAGTACGGTAAAGTACATGGAAGAAGGTCTAGTGTAGTCAAGCCTCGCAATATTCATTTCAGCCCAGTCCCTCGTAACCCAGGGAAACCCACGTCTTTCTATCTGATGAAGTGGGCAGTATTCTGAGAGTAATGTCCTGTAGACAGTATGTGTAGACAGTATGTGTTGACAGTATGTGTTGACAGTATGTGTACACAGTATGTGTTGACAGTATGTGTACACAGTATGTGTGGACAGTATGTGTAGACAGTATGTGTAGACAGTGTGTGTAGACAGTATGTGTGGACAGTATGTGTGGACAGTAGGTGTTGACTGTATGTGTAGACAGTATGTGTAGACAGTATGTGTAGACAGTATGTGTGGACAGTAGATGTTGACAGTATGTGTAGACAGTATGTGTAGACAGTATGTGTGGACAGTATGTGTGGACAGTATGTGTTGACAGTATGTGTAGAGAGTATGTGTAGACAGTATGTGTAGACAGTATGTGTGGACAGTATGTGTAGACAGTAGGTGTAGACAGTATGTGTAGACAGTAGGTGTGGACACTATGTGTGGACAGTATTGTAGACAGTATGTGTGGACAGTATGTGTAGACAGTATGTGTAGACAGTATGTGTAGACAGTAGGTGTAGACAGTATGTGTGGACAGTATTGTAGACAGTATGTGTGGACAGTATGTGTACACAGTATGTGTGGACAGAAGGTGTAGACAGTAGGTGTGGACAGTAGGTGTAGACAGTATGTGTGGACAGTAGGTGTAGACAGTAGGTGTGGACAGTAGGTGTAGACAGTATTGTAGACAGTATGTGTAGACAGTATGTGTAGACAGCAGGTGTTGACAGGATGTGTAGACAGTAGGTGTAGACAGTATGTGTAGACAGTATGTGTGGACAGTATGTGTGGACAGTAGGTGTAGACAGTATTGTAGACAGTATGTGTGGACAGTAGGTGTTGACAGTATGTGTTGACAGTAGTTGTAGACAGTATGTGTTGACAGTATGTGTACACAGTATGTGTGGACAGTATGTGTAGACAGTATGTGTAGACAGTGTGTGTAGACAGTATGGGTGGACAGTATGTGTGGACAGTAGGTGTTGACAGTATGTGTGGACAGTATGTGTGGACAGTAGGTGTAGACAGTATGTGTAGACAGTATGTGTGGACAGAAGGTGTAGACAGTATTGTAGACAGTATGTGTGGATAGTATGTGTGGACAGTATGTGTAGACAGTATGTGTAGACAGTATTTGTGGACAGTAGGTGTAGACAGTAGGTGTAGACAGTATGTGTAGACAGTAGGTGTAGACAGTATTGTAGACAGTATGTGTAGACAGTATGTGTAGACAGTAGGTGTAGACAGTATGTGTAGACAGTATGTGTGGACAGAAGGTGTAGACAGTATGTGTAGACAGTATGTGTAGACAGTATGTGTGGACAGAAGGTGTGGACAGTATGTGTAGACAGTATGTGTAGACATTATGTGTAGACAGTATGTGTAGACAGTATGTGTGGACAGTAGGTGTAGACAGTATGTGTAGACAGTATGTGTAGACAGTATGTGTGAACAGTATGTGTGGACAGTATGTGTAGACAGTATGTGTAGACAGTATGTGTGGACCGTAGGTGTAGACAGTAGGTGTAGACAGTATGTGTGGACAGTATTTGTGGACAGTAGGTGTTGACAGTATGTGTGGACAGTATGTGTGGACAGTATGTGTAGACAGTAGGTGTAGACAGTATGTGTAGACAGTATGTGTGGACAGTATGTGTAGACAGTATGTGTGGACAGTATGTGTGGACAGTATGTGTAGACAGTAGGTGTAGACAGTAGGTGTAGACAGTATGTGTGGACAGTATGTGTGGACAGTAGGTGTAGACAGTATGTGTAGACAGTATGTGTGGACAGAATGTGTAGACAGTATTGTAGACAGTGTGTGTGGACAGTATGTGTGGACAGTATGTGTAGACAGTATATGTAGACAGTATGTGTGGACAGTAGGTGTAGACAGTAGGTGTAGACAGTATTGTAGACAGTAGGTGTAGACAGTATGTGTAGACAGTATGTGTAGACAGTATTGTAGACAGTATGTGTAGACAGTATGTGTGGACAGAAGGTGTAGACAGTATGTGTAGACAGTATGTGTAGACAGTAGGTGTAGACAGTATGTGTGGACAGAAGGTGTAGACAGTATGTGTAGACAGTACGTGTAGACAGTACGTGTGGACAGTACGTGTGGACAGTACGTGTTGACAGTATGTGTGGACAGTATGTGTAGACTGTATGTGTGGACAGTATGTGTAGACAGTATGTGTAGACAGTATGTGTGGACAGTATGTGTAGACAGTATCTGTGGACAGTATGTGTGGACAGTATGTGTGGACAGTATGTGTAGACAGTATTTGTAGACAGTATGTGTAGACAGTATGTGTGGACAGTATGTGTGGACAGCATGTGTAGACAGTATGTGTAGACAGTATGTGTAGACAGTATGTGTGGACAGTATGTGTGGACAGTATATGTAGACAGTATGTGTAGACAGTAGGTGTAGACAGTAGGTGTAGACTGTATGTGTAGTCAGTAGGTGTAGACAGTATGTGTAGACAGTAGGTGTAGACAGTATGTGTGTTGATGACTGATAGTAGTAAGGCTCTTTAGGCGTCTCAGTGAGACAGTCAAGTGGCCATGCAGTGAGTGGAGGATCAGACTGATGTGTGTTAATCTGTTTAGGGGTTAGAGAGTTAGACTGCAGGGTGTGATGGCAGGCCAGAGCACAGCAGACGGAGCAGAGCAGCTCCGCTGACCAGTGTCTGAGGTAGCATATGTCACCGCTGACCCTGGTCTGGCCCCGCCCCTCCCCTTAAACACTCCGTTATAGAAATACTTCTGAGATTTTGAAGTCAGATGAAGTTGTGGATACCATTTTTATGTCCCTGTGTCCAATATGAAGGAAGTTAGAGGTAGTTTTGCGAATCAATCCTAACTAACATTAGCACAATGACTGGAAGCTAGTTCATCTGACTCTGGGGAGGCAGATAAATCCCCAAGTATCCCTATAACACCCACACACATGCATGGAAACGCACCCACACCCGTGTTTCCTTGAACATGGCTTTAGTACACACACACACACACGCACGCACGCACACACATACACACGCTCACGCGCACACACACATATGCACGTGCACACACGCGCGCGCGCATGCGCACAACCCTGCTGACCTGTCTATCTGTTGTGAACTCTCCAGTCCCAGGTCCTCCAGCTGGTATCAAAGCCGTGCCCTCATCTCCCAGCAGTGTGGTCGTGTCCTGGCTACCCCCCCATAAACCCAATGGTGTCATCCGCAAGTACACCATCTACTGCTCCAGCCCAGGCTCCGGACAGCCGGTAAGTACCACTGAGAGGGGAGAGTGTGGGATGGGGAGGCGCAGTTACAGGTATTGGAGAGGCAGATAATTAAGGACCTAACGACAAAACATGATGTGAATGCATGATATAGCACTTGATGGATAATTCATTAGTAACCATCACCCAGTGTGTGTGTGTGTGTGTGTGTGTGTGTGTGTGTGTGTGTGTGTGTGTGTGTGTGTGTGTGTGTTTGTTCGGGTGTGTCTCTCTCTCTCTGTGTTTGCTCCGTCACTTTATTTCCTGCCCCCCCCAGATGAACAGATGTGGTTGTCTTGGCAACGTGATGAGACGTAGATATGCAAATGAAGTGGAGAACAAGCTCCCACATGCACACTGCAGCATCAGGAGCTCTCACACACAGGCCTGCACTAGTGATGCAGATTTCACACAGATTTCACACTATGCTCACACACACACATACACATATACATTAAAATCCTGCTATCATGGAAGAATCCCACTTTCTTATCATTCACAAATCCTCACCCTCTCTCTCTCTCTCTCTCTCTCTCTGCATGAGTACCATGTGAATGAGTATGGAGGAGGGAGGGAGGGTATCCGTCACACTGAGATGAGAGTGCTTTTGTTCCTCTTTTCATTATGTCTCCGTATCGCTCCCTGAATCACCACGACACTGCTGCCTCCACACTGGAGGAATGTTCTAATGTTCCTGTTACTCACCCCCCCAGAGCCCCACATTCACCCCTTCTCCCTCCTCCCCTCCCTTCTTCTCTCTATCCCTCTGTCATACCCACCCTGCTCTCCAGCAAGCCTGGGTAGAGGCTGAGATAGGGAGGGAGAGAGAAAGAGAGAAAAAGGTAAATGAGGCAAATGGAAAAAGAGGTGAAGATGGGTATTGAGTGGTGAACAGATGAGGGAGGTGGTGCATGTGTGTGTGTACGTGCCTACATACATGCATGAGTTATACTCCTTAGTTCTAACCCTCTTGGAAGCCATCTGAGCTTTCCCTCATGCCATTAGACCATAGATACCAAGCTGCCCGAGTGCTACCGTAGCATGGTATCATACAATGTTAGTAATCAAATCACTATCTCTCTTCCCCAGGCTCCCAGTGAGTATGAGACCAACCCAGAGATGTTGTTCTACAGGATCACCCATCTGACCCGCGGTAAACAGTACCTCATCTGGGCCGCCGCTGTGACAACCGCTGGCCGCGGCAACATCAGCGAAAAGGTCACCGTGGAGCCTGCTGGGAAAGGTAAGGCAGAAGGGGATGAGGGGTAATAGAGTGGGGGTGGAGGGATTTTTCTAAAGGTTATTAAGAGAACTAAAAAAAGAGGAATAAGTATTGCAGAAATACACAGAGGGATTTAATCTGTCTCTCTCTACCTTTCTTCTCTCTTCTCTTCCCCAATATCACTATCTCTCCCATTCTCTTCCTCTCTGTCTCTGTCTCTGTCTCGGTCTCTCTCTCTTTCTCTCTCTCTCTCTCTCTCTCTCTCTCTCTCTCTCTCTCTCTCTCTCTTTCTTTCTTTCTTTATTTATTTTTCTCTCTCTCTCTTTCTCTCTCTCTCTCTCTGTCTCTCTCCTCTCTGTCTCTCTCTCCTCTCTCTCTCTCTCCTCTCTCTCTCTCTCTTTCTTTCTTTCTTTCTTTTTTTCTCTCTCTATCTCTTTTTCTTTCTTTCTTTCTTTCTTTCTTTCTTTCTTTCTTTCTTTCTTTCTTTCTTTCTTTCTTTCTTTCTTTCTTTCTTTCTTTCTTTCTTTCTTTCTTTCTTTCTTTCTTTCTTTCTTTCTCTCTCTCTCTCTCTCTCTCTCTCTCTCTCTCTCTCTCTCTCTCTCTGTCCTATTGACTGACAGCTGTAGTATTGATTGAGGGCTAGCGGTGTAGCAGGAAACACTGTTGTTAATTATGTGGTGATGAACAGGGGAGGGGGGAGAGACAGGAATCAATACAAGGGAGAATCTATGGAGTATAGATAGACAGAGAGAGCTGGGAGGAGGAAAGGGGGGGGGGCACTCCAGCACTCTGCTCTCATAACAGTGGGTAAAAGGCTACCCTCCAGGCTAACCTACTCAATACCAAGCTCACTCAGCAAACACTAGAGACAAACGCTTACACATCAGAAAATAGGGCAGGGAAGTTAGACTGTGAGGGATGTGTTTGTCTGGCTGTGAGTGTGCCTGGGTGCTTAAGTGTGTGTATGTCTGTGTGTGTGTCTGTGTGAGTGTGTGCATGTGTGGTGTGCGTGTGTGAAACCCAGTTTAAGCTGTGTACCCTGTGTCTGCAGCCCCAGCTAAGATCCTGTCGTTCGGGGGCACAGTGACCACTCCCTGGATGAAGGAGATCCGTTTGCCTTGCAGCTCAGTGGGAGAACCCACCCCCACCTTCAAATGGACCAAAGACAGGTCAGAACTCTCCCAACTCATCCTTAATAGAAGCAAAGTGGGAACTTTAGACTTGATGCCAATGCTGGATTTGTTCGGGGTTAAGTCTACCAGACCGGTGTTTAGCTTGGTGTATTATGATAAGTCTAACTGTGATCCTCTATGTGTGTGTATCAGTGAGTACACGGCTATTCCTGTGACTGTGGACGGACAGCGTCAGATCCTGTCCAATGGTACTCTAGTGCTACGTTCCGTCAAAGCTGAGGATTCTGGGTACTACACGTGCACGGCCACCAACACGCTGGGCTTTGACACCATCATTGTCAACCTGCTGGTGCAAGGTGAGCTGGGATACACTGGGCTAACGTGTGTATGGTTGTGGAGACATCTGAGTACCTTTTGGGATTGTCTCAGATTGTCTTCTCTGTGATCCTCTGACTGTGTGTCTGTATCATCCCTCTGGTCTGTCTATCTGGTATCTCTGGTCTGTCTATCTGGTATCTCTGGTCTCTCTATCTGGTCTCTCTGGTCTCTCTATCTAGTCTCTCTGGTCTCTCGATCTGGTCTCTCTGGTTTCGCTATCTGGTATCTCTGGTCTCTCTATCTGGTCTCTCTGGTCTCTCTATCTGGTATCTCTGGTCTCTCTATCTGGTCTCTCTGGTTTCTCTATCTGGTATCTCTGGTCTCTCTATCTGGTCTCTCTGGTTTCTCTATCTGGTATCTCTGGTCTCTCTATCTGGTATCTCTGGTTTCTCTATCTGGTATCTCTGGTCTCTCTATCTGGTATCTCTGGTTTCTCTATCTGGTCTCTCTGGTCTGTCTATCTGGTATCTCTGGTTTCTCTATCTGGTATCTCTGGTCTCTCTATCTGGTATCTCTGGTCTCTCTATCTGGTATCTCTGGTTTCTCTATCTGGTCTCTCTGGTCTGTCTATCTGGTATCTCTGGTCTGTCTATCTGTTATCTCTGATCTGTCATCTCTGGTTTCTCTATCTGGTCTCTCTGGTCTGTCTATCTGGTCTCTCTGGTCTGTCTATCTGGTATCTCTGGTCTCTCTATCTGGTCTCTCAGGTCTCTCTATCTGGTCTCTCTGGTCTCTCTATCTGGTTCCTTTGGTCTCTCTACCTGCTCACTGTAAGTGTGTGCTGTTTGTGCCTGGTCTATGTGATGCTGATTGGCTCTTACTGTGTGATCGCTCTGTATGTCCAGTTCCTCCAGACCAGCCCCGTCTGACCGTCTCCACCACCTCTACCTCTTCCATCACCCTGGCCTGGATACCTGGGGACAACGGAGGCAGCTCCATCAGAGGTACTTCCCTCCACTCCCTCCACCTGGGCATTAGTAAATCAGGATCAGTCTGAGGAGAGTTCTTTAGTTGCTGTATCTCACTGTCTGCAAAAAAATATCAATAACGCCAATATACCTTTTTGTCTATTTGTGTGATTTTGTCCTAATGTCCACTCCTAATGTCTGTCATACTCACAGCAGCAGAATGTATCACGGAGGGGTTTCTAAATCCTTTATATCCCCCCCTGGTGTTAAAGGGGTGTAACAGCAGTTAGAGTTGACCTGATTTTGCCAGTGATTATACTATACTATTATAATTGACAGACATGTACAGTATTTCATTGTTATTTAAATTGTGTCTTTGTGTATTTAGCAGATGATAAGTGAACGTTTAATGAAATCTGTGGTGTCTGTCTCTGTGTGTCCTCAGGTTTTGTCCTGCAGTACTCGGTAGACAACACAGAGGAGTGGAGGGATGTGTTCATTACTTCCACTGAGCGTTCCTTCAGGCTGGACAACCTGCGCTGTGGCACCTGGTACAAGGTCAAACTGGCAGCCAAGAACAGTGTGGGTTCAGGACGCATCTCTGAGATCATCGAGGCCAAGACGCACGGACGAGGTGAGGGGAAAGGAAGGATCGTGAGGGGAGGAGGGAAGGAGAAAGAGGAGAGGGAGAGGGGGTAGAGGAGGAAAGATCAGAAAGAGGGAAATTTTAAAACGGCATGACTTATATTTTACCTCACATCATGTGTTGCGCATAAATCACATCAACACTCTTAACACACTGACTTCAATACTCCCAGTCTGACAGTCTATCCCCCTGTCTCTCCTCTTGCCCTGCAGAGCCTGCGTTCAACAAGGAGCAGCCCCTGCTCACCCACATCAACTCCACCCACGCGGGGCTCAACCTGCAGGGTTGGACCAGCGGAGGCTGCCCCATCACCGCTCTGCTGCTGGACTTCCGGCCCAAGGGCACGTGGGCCTGGCAGAGCCTGAAGGCCAACGCCACAGCCCAGCTCTTCCTCAGCGAGCTGCGGGAGGCCACCTGGTACGAACTGAAGATGAAGGCCTGCAACAGTGCCGGCTGTGGGAACCAGAGCTCCCAGTTCGCCACCACAGACTACGATGGCAGTGAGTCACTTCCTGCTTCTACTAGATACTTGCTCTCACTTCCTGCTTTGACATTTACATGACATTCTAGCAGACTCTCTTATTCAAAGCGAAGGGAAAGGGAGGGAGGGAGGGAGGGAGGGAGGGAGGGAGGGAGGGAAGAAGGAAGGAAGGAAGGAAGGAAGGAAGGAAGGAAGGAAGGAAGGAAGGAAGGAAGGAAGGAAGGAAGGAAGGATGCCAAAACCCACGGACGAGAGAGGGAGGGAGGAAGAAAAGTAGAGAGGGTGAAGTAGAATCTGAGTGGGCATGAAAGTAGTAATAAAAACAGTCCTTTAATCTACCTCTGACCCCCTTCCCCTCCCTCTCTCTGTCCCTCTCACCCCTTCTCTTCCTCCCAGGTACCATCCCTCCTATAAACTCGGCCCAGGAGGACAGAGACGATGTGAAGAAGCTGTTCTCCATAGGCTCTCCTGTCATCCTGGTCACCCTGGGCGTCGCCCTGCTCTTCATCATCCGCAAGAAACGCAAGGAGAAGAGACTGAAACGACTCAGAGGTGAGAGACATAGGCAAGGAGAAGAGACTGAAACGACTCAGAGGTGAGAGACATAGGCAAGGAGAAGAGACTGAAACGACTCAGAGGTGAGAGACATAGGCAAGGAGAAGAGACTGAAACGACTCAGAGGTGAGAGACATAGGCAAGGAGAAGAGACTGAAACGACTCAGAGGTGAGAGACATAGGCAAGGAGAAGAGACTGAAACGACTCAGAGGTGAGAGACATAGGCAAGGAGAAGAGACTGAAACGACTCAGAGGTGAGAGACATAGGCAAGGAGAAGAGACTGAAACGACTCAGAGGTGAGAGACATAGGCAAGGAGAAGAGAGTGAAACGACTCAGAGGTGAGAGACATAGGCAAGGAGAAGAGAGTGAAACGACTCAGAGGTGAGAGACATAGGCAAGGAGAAGAGACTGAAACGACTCAGAGATGAGAGACATAGGCAAGGAAGGAGAAGAGACTCAAACGACTCAGAGGTGAGAGACAAAGGCAAGGAAGGAGAAAGAGAAGGAAAGAAGGGGGAGGGTAGAAACAGAAAGGGAGAGAAATAATTGCTTGGTGGGGGCGAGTAAGTATCTCAGAAGCACTAAAGGTAACAGGTCAAAACAGTTGACCTAATCCACATGATGATCCATCATATCTAGTAACGATATTTGTGTTTGTTTTCACAGATGCTAAGAGCCTTGCAGAGATGCTTATCAGGCAAGGATAATACACTTGATTGATTGGTACCTGTGGTTGTGGATGTGTCATATTCCAGTGGACCTTGATGGATATTTGAATACACCTATCAGTCCCAGTAAACTCTGTTAAAGTATCACCAATATACCCCAGTTCTATATGTACTGTATGTAAGTACTGCTGATGTGACAGTGGATCCAGTCTAAGAATGTTTCTTGTTTTGTGTGTTGAGCAGTAAGAACAACCGCAGCATGGACACCCCAGTGAAAGGTCCTCCCCAGGGTCCCCGGCTCCACATCGACATACCCCGTGTCCAGCTGCTCATCGAGGACAAGGAGGGGATCAAACAGATAGGTCAGTATGGACACACTGCAGCCAATCAGATTGATCAGACAGAATATCGTCCAATTAGATAGCCTGCAGTTACAGTACACTAACTAACCTATTATATATAAACTATTATTCTCAAGTTACTAAATGTATATTGATAGAGTGTGATTTACAATCAGCCTATGAGGAGAACATCTGACAAGGGAGATGAATTGTGTATCACAGATATTTTTGCACAACGGTCATAATATATTTTCCTCATCCCCTGCCTCCAATAGGTGAGGACAAGGCAGCGGCCCCAGTGACGGACACCGAGTTCAGCCAATCTGTGAATCCACAGAGCTTCTGCACGGGCGTGTCTCTGCACCACCCCGCCCTCATCCAGAACACAGGGCCATTGATTGACATGTCAGACATCCGCCCTGGAACCAGTGAGTACTTCACATACAGTAGGATGTGCATAGAATGGAAAGATGTCACATTACAGTGTAATGTGTAGAAGTTAACTGGATCTGACACCCAAAGTGGTTATAAAGCACCATTAATGTTGTATATGCTGATTAGAACTGATATGAATAGCATCCTCTCACCGTCCTCCTCCTATCCTCTCCTCAGACCCAGTGTCGAGGAAGAGTGTGAAGTCGGCCCACAGCTCCAGGAACCGTTACTCCAGCCAGTGGACCTTGAGCAGGCCGGGCCAGAGCCAATCAACAGCCTCCGCAAGAACTCTGACCTCTGACTGGCGCACCATGGGCTCTCACGGCATCACCGCCACCGAGAGTGACAGCTACAGCGCCAGCCTGTCGCAGGACACTGGTGGGTACCGCCCAGCCCTGGCAACAACGCCATTAAGACCCATCATTAACACATCTATCTTTTACATCCCCAAACCAGACCTGTAGGATACCTTGAAAGACCTACTGACACATCTGTACTGTATGCAAACTTTATATTGTATTATTTAATATGGTATCTCATATATTGTTTCTCCAGATAAGGGTCGTAACAGCATGGTGTCCACAGAGAGTGCGTCGTCTACGTACGAGGAGCTAGCGCGGGCCTACGAACACGCCAAACTGGAGGAGCACCTGCAGCATGCCAAGTTCACTATCACAGAATGTTTCATCTCCGACAGCTCCTCTGATCAGATGACCACTGGCACCAACGACCCGGCCGACAGCATGACATCACTCAGCACGCCGTCCGAAACAGGCCTTTGTCGCTTCACCGCCTCGCCACCCAAACCCCAAGACTATGACCGCGGCAGACCTACCAATGTGGCCGTGCCCATCCCCCACCGCGCCAACAAGAGTGAGTACAGAGAGCCACCCTGACTGGCACAGTGGCACCATATTATACTGTGCCACAGGCTGTACATCTCAACATGCCCTCCCTCTCTCTGTTCTGTCCTCATCACTAGGTGAATTCTGCAACCTCCCACTCTACATGAAGACAGACCCTTTCTTCAGGAAACAGGCAGAACTGCATGACCCGTGCCCTGCTGTACCGCCCCGGGAGGCCTCCATCCGCAGCCTGGCACAGCGGGCGTACCACACCCAGGGCCGTCACATGACTCTGGACCCGTCCAAGCAGCAGGCCCTGACGCTGGGACACTCTGGGCTGGGCAGCTTGGGTGTGAGCTCAGGTACTGCCACCCTGCCCCAGAGGACTCTCACTATGCCCAGCTCCAACCCTGCAGCCACAGCCTCCACCTCCAGCACCAGCAGTAATCCCACTGGCTCCAGCACCAAGATGGGGGGCTCCAGAGACTCACTGCTAGAGAACAGCTCCTCAGCGTTGGGCAGACTGCAGAAGCAAGGGGTCGGGGCCTACTCCAAGTCTTACACACTGGTGTAGCTACTAGCCCCCCTTCTCTCTCTCAAAGACTATACACTCCTGTCTGGCCCGGCCCTACACCAGTGTTCTACACATCAGGTCAGGGTGGGTATGTAGTGCAGTGCAGTGCAGCAGGTGTCCCCAGCTAACAGCTAACTACTGTAACAGCTAATTACCCAGTAGCTTGAGTAGTCTTTATTCTGACCTTGGGTTCTGCCTCCCAGGAATGACCAGAGACCATTGTAACCTGCCTGATTCATGCTCACCTGGACCTGTATAAAACAAACTACTATCTACTGACTACCAGTTAGCCTGCTGCCATGCTAGCATGCTGCTCAGTATCCGGGGACGTATCCACACACACACACACACTCACACACACACACACACACACACACACACACACACACACACACACACACACACTCACACTCACACGCACACACACACACACACACACACACACACACACACACACTCACACTCACACTCACACTCACACTCACACTCACACACACACACACACACACACACACACACACACACACACACACACCTGAAGCTGTTCTCCAAGGTCATTTCAAACCAATTGAGTATTACTGAGGAGCTGAACGGTGAAAGCTCACTGCTCGTGCTGATGAAGTCAATGATAGCAGAGGAGTCTGGGCTAAAAGCAGTGTTGATCACACACACATACATTATGCTGCCCTCCATGGTTTGAGCAGAAGCTCCTGCAGGACTTCCAGTTTTATCCCCTCTAGTCTCGTCTCACTCTCTATGTCTCCACGTCCAGTCTCACTCTCCATCGGCAGTTACTCTCTCTCTCTCTCTGTGGATTCCATAAGGAAGGGTTTCAGGTTCACCTCACTCAGAATTTTAAGTTCGTATTTTTAGCACATTTATTGTTGATATGTCCCACCCTCCCCTCCTCTTTCCCAACTCAACATTATCCGATAGCTTTTGACCGAAACATGACAACCCAAATAACCCAGCAATGATTTGAAAACATCAGGGCTCTCGCAATACAAACAAATATAGAATATTTGGTATTTTAAAGATTTTACGTATATATTTCTATATAAGTATATTATGAAAATATGGCAAAGAATAAAACTATACAACCATTTAAAATGTTTTAAAAACTATAAGAATGAGACAATCGCTCAATCATGTGAAGAGCAGGGAAAATGAAAGAGGAAAGAATAGAAGAGTATTATGAAGAGGGAGGAGCACGTGTATATAGAGGGTGTTCTTTATGTTACTGTAGACAGGCTGAAAGGAATGAGGTGACTTCCTTTTCAGACAGGAAGTGTCTATCTCAAAGCCCCCTATTAGTTAGTATCTTATAAGATCGTCAGTGATTGTTGGTGTACTTACTTTCAGAAGCCAAATCATTTCCTCTGAAGACGGGTGTATCCAGGGCGACCTACACTGTTGACACTGTTGTCTATCATCTCTCTGCTTTCGTTCACCTGTTACTTGAGTAAACAGAGGCCATGACCTCTCAGGGCCTCAGGTATGGGCATTTGACCTTTGACCTGTGGTAGCAGCGGGGTTACAGAGTCACTGTGAGTGGAGCAGAAGTCAGGGATCAGAGCACGGCTACTGTACCCACAGCTAGCTACCACACAGTGTACACCAGTAGCCCTGTGACGTCTACCAACCTCTCAGCCCATGTATTACTGTCTCCCTCCTTCCAATACAAAATGGCCGCCAAGACCCCAAGGAGGATAATCATGTGAAGTAAGTTAATTGTCTAGTTTACCAGAGAGACGTTACCAGCCAGTTCAGTTTGAATATGATAAGATGACGTGCAGTCAGTGGTCTATTGGTGTCTCTGTTGCTGCCCTGTCTGAAGTACTGTATATTTCCCACTTCTTTCTCCATCCCCAATATCCATGTCCATCCTCATCCCCTGCACCATTTTGTGCTACTACATGTACATCAACACAGGAACTTGTTGGAATGTCTATTGAAGTATTGCCATTCAAGTGTTTTGTCGTTTCTTTTGTTTTTGGATTATTTGTCCATCTGTTGATTTTTAATTGAATATGTTTGTTTTTGCTTGTTTATTTATTTGTATTTTTTGGGTTCCAGAGGCCAGACAGTACTGAGGCATAACACACCTATGATTTCGGCCAGCTTTAACCAAGTAAAATCAGGGACTAGCTCTTTAGGTCACACCAGAGCCATGTATTTAGAAAGCAGGGCCAATGCGGTTTCTGCATTATGATGCATTTACATGACACTTCAACATTCTATGGCAGCCATGTTAGCTCCCCATTAACATCACATGGGGAATATTTTAGTAATGCTATGTAACTGAATGTCTAGAATTCTAAAAGTTGTTTGAACTCTCTATATACAGTGGGGAGAACAAGTATTTGATACACTGCCGATTTTTGCAGGTTTTCCTACTTACAAAGCATGTAGAGGTCTGTAATTTTTATCATAGGTACACTTCAACTGTGAGAGGCGGAATCTAAAACAAAAATTCAGAAAATTACATTGTATGATTTTTAAGTAATTAATTTGCATTTTATTGCATGACATAAGTATTTGATCACCTACCAACCAGTAAGAATTCCGTCTCTCACAGACCTGTTAATTTTTCTTTAAGAAGCCTTCCTTTTCTCCACTCATTACCTGCATTAACTGCACTTGTTTGAACTCGATACCTGTATAAAAGGCACCTGTCCACACACTCAATCAAACAGACTCCAACCTCTCCACAATGGCCAAGACCAGAGAGCTGTGTAAGGACTTCAGGGATAAATTTGTAGACCTGCACAAGGCTGGGATGGGCTACAGGACAATAGGCAAGCAGCTTGGTGGAAAGGCAACGACTGTTGGCACAATTATTTGAAAATGGAAGAAGTTCAAGATGACCCTCGGTCTGGGGCTCCATGCAAGATCTCACCTCGTGGGGCATCAATGATCATGAGGAAGGTGAGGGATCAGCCCAGAACTACACAGCAGGACCTGCTCAATGACCTGAAGAGAGCTGGGACCACAGTCTCAAAGAAAACCATTAGTAACACACTACGCTGTCATGGATTAAAATCCTGCAGCGCACGCAAGGTCCCCCTGCTCAAGCCAGCGCATTTTCAGGCCCGTCTGAAGTTTGCCAATGACCATCTGGATGATCCAAAGGAGGAATGGGAGAAGGTCATGTGGTCTGATGAGACAAAAATAGAGCTTTTTGGTCTAAACTCCACTCGCCGTGTTTGGAGGAAGAAGGATGAGTACAACCCCAAGAACACCATCCCAAACGTGAAGCATGGAGGTGGAAACATCATTCTTTGGGGATGCTTTTCTGCAAAGGGGACAGGACGACTGCACCGTATTGAGGGGAGGATGGATGGGGCCATGTTTCGCGAGATCTTGGCCAACAACCTCCTTCCCTCAGTAAGAGCATTGAAGATGGGTCGTGGCTGGGTCTTCCAGCATGACAACGACCCGAAACACACAGCCATGGCAACTAAGGAGTAGCTCTGTAAGAAGCATCTCAAGGTCCTGGAGTGGCCTAGCCAATCTCCAGACCTGAACCCATTAGAAAATCTTTGGAGGGAGCTGAAAGTCCGTATTGCCCAGCGACAGCCCCGAAACCTGAATGATCTGGAGAAGGTCTGTATGGAGGAGTGGGCCAAAATCCCTGCTGCAGTGTGTGCAAACCTGGTCAAGAACTACAGGAAACGTATGATCTCTGTAATTGCAAACAAAGGTTTTTGTACCAAATATTAAGTTCTGTTTTTCTGATGTATCAAATACTTATGTCATGCAATAAAATGCAAATTAATTACTTAAAAATCATACAATGTGATTTTCTGGATTTTTCATAGTTGAAGTGTACCTATGATAAAAATTACAGACCTCTACATGCTTTGTAAGTAGGAAAACCTGCAAACTCGGCAGTGTATCAAATACTTGTTCTCCCCACTGTATATGTCTCTGGGTCACACACACTGAAATTGTGTATATACTGGACAGGGTCAGGAAAAGCGGACCCTCCCAACCAGCTCTCCCTAGTCAACTCCCTGCCGCCTTGGACATACAGTATATACACTACCCCTGGCAGTATTGTTTATAAGTTAACTCTTGTACATAAAACACAGTTTTGTATGAAGAGCTATTTTCGTCAGAATAAAATAGGGCAAGATCAGGGTTGAATCATGCCACACTTCAAAATGAAAACAACATGAATGAAAATATTGATTTGATAAACATTAATTTCGACCTTGGGCAACAAATATTTTTTTCTCTATTCCCTTCATGTTTTTTATACTAATTTGTTGAATTTTTATGCTTTTTTAAAGGTATTTTGATGTTGTCATTTGTCCTGTTCACTTTTTTAATGATCATTTTTTGTATTTTGTTCATCCTCAAAAATGACATAGCATGCTTGGTAAAAGGGAAAAGGTGAGGGAAAGAAATGTACAAAAAATTTAAATTTGAAGAAAAGAAAATGTTGAGAGGATTCCAAACATTCGTTTGAGTTGCTTCTAATAGCAATTGCTTGTCTTTAAAATAACATTTTCTATGAAAAGTAATGAAAAAAACGAACAAAAAGAGTATTCTAACACCTTGTGCAATAAAGCTATCTTTCTATATGCCATGGCTTCTGTCATTCTTAATAGACTTGCCTGCTACGCTAGCAACAAACACTTGCCTGAAGACAAATGTTGTTATTATACTGCTCTGTTAGCTACATACTTCAGTCTGGGACTGCCAGTGTTGAAGTCGTTTGTGGTGTCAACATGAGGGTGTTGTACAAAACAATGTCATCTTTGATTGGATCGTCTCTAACCAATCAGAGTAACAAATCCAATGGCGAATTTTCTAAATGCCGCTTTACCCACATGGGCGCTGGCCCAACCCCATCGGTTTCTGGGACAAACCAGAACGGTCAGAAATTGTTTGTGTTTAGAAATCGTCAGGGAGGTACTCAGATGCAGACTCATTGCGGAGAAGAAACAAACTTCCTTGAGCGTGGTGTAGCGTTTAGCCGGAACAAGGAGTTTGGGTAGCCAGGCAAAACAAACTACCACATTCTGCTAGTGTTGGGAACAGGAATCAGAACTAGAACCAAAGAATAATCAAGATGGATAATAATTAAACCACAACGAAAATGAAAAAGCATCAATAGCAATAATACATTCTAATTGAAAAATCATGTAGCATGTGATTGTTTTTACTGTTGAATCCATTCCTTAAGCTTCTGACTACATGTTAATTCTGGTGATAGACTGAAGCATGCTGCAACCCACAATCAGGTTCTCATATTTTATTAGGCACACGCATTTGCTCCCATGTACAGCCTGAAAACCTATTTAGTGTCAGCCTGGGTCCACCAATCTACCATCACTCAATAATGTTCAATGTGTGAATTATACTGAACAAAAATGTAAATGCAACATGTAAAGTGTTGGTCCCATGTTTTATGAGCTGAAATGAGTCTTGTTTGTGGTTAATGGGATGGTTGGTTTGTGGTTAATGGGATGGTTTGTTTGTGGTTAAAGGGATGGTTGGTTTGTGGTTAATGGGATGGTTTGTTTGTGGTTAATGGGATGGTTGGTTTGTGGTTAATGGGATGGTTTGTTTGTGGGTAATGGGATGGTTTGTTTGTGGTTAATGGGATGGTTGGTTTGTGGTTAATGGGATGGTTGGTTTATGTTTAATGGGATGGTTTGTTTATGGTTAATGGGATGGTTGGTTTGTGGTTAATGGGATGGTTGGTTTATGGTTAAAGGGATGGTTTGTTGTTGGTTAATGGGATGGTTTGTTGTTGGTTAATGGGATGGTTGGTTTGTGGTTAATGGGATGGTTGGTTTATGTTTAATGGGATGGTTTGTTTATGGTTAATGGGATGGTTGGTTTGTGGTTAATGGGATGGTTGGTTTATGGTTAATGGGATGGTTGGTTTGTGGTTAATGGGATGGTTGGTTTATGGTTAATGGGATGGTTGGTTTGTGGTAAAAAGGATGCTTTGTTTGTTTGTGGTTAATGGGATGGTTTGTTTGTGGTTAAAGGGATGGTTTGTTGTTGGTTAATGGGATGGTTTGTTGTTGGTTAAAGGGATGGTTTGTTTGTGGTTAAAGGGATGGTTTGTTTGTGGTTAATGGGATGGTTTGTTTGTGGTTAATGGGATGGTTTGTTTGTGGTTAATGGGATGGTTTGTTTGTGGTTAAAGGGATGGTTTGTTTATGGTTAAAGGGATGGTTTGTTTGTGGTTAAAGGGATGGTTTGTTTATGGTTAAAGGGATGGTTTGTTTGTGGTTAAAGGGATGGTTTGTTTGTGGTTAACGGGATGCTTTGTTTGTGGGTAAAGGGATGGTTTCTTTGTGGTTAAAGGGATGGTTTGTTTGTGGTTAAAGGGATGGTTTGTTTGTGGTTAAAAGGATGCTTTGTTTGTGGGTAAAGGGATGGTTTCTTTGTGGTTAAAGGGATGGTTTGTTTTGCTGTGTCAGAGAATGGTAGATACAGAGGTGCATTCTGCTTAATGAACTATCTACAGTCCTCTCCAAGCGAAAACAAATCCACAGAATCCTTACATTCTAACCTGCTATCATTTAATGCATGACATGACGCGTTTATGCCTGTCATGTAGTAAACATGCGCTCAGAAGCAAGATTTCAAGTAGCTGCATGTCTTACCATTAGTTATTTTGATAACAGAGAAAATACATTGAATACATCAATCAAATCCATGCATCATAAGTTAGAAAACATTTGAAAATGAGAAGTTGGGTCTATTAGACCTCGGTAGTAGTTTCATTCATCTCTTTCAATGCATTTCTCTGCAAACCCGAAAATGTTGTGCGCTAAAGATGTCATTGTAGCCACACAAATACATTAGAAGATCATTGTCAACCAGATCAGAAACACTATGCTCACAACCTGTATCTCCGAAATGGTGTCGCTGGCGTATTTTGTTCGAATGTTGTAATATGTTATGCAATAGGCTTTAAAGTTTTTACAAGGTGTGTGTCCATCCATCCTGTTCGGGAATCACAAGTGAGAAATGTATATTGCAAACTTTCACCCATTTTTTAGATAAAAAAAATATTGGCCTACCTTCATGTTGTGTCAACCATCCATCCAAATAATGTAATTTCATGTCTACCTTTGTCTTTATAAACGTTCACACGTATTCCATAATAAGGGCTAATCCAGAGGGCAACATTGCAGCTGGTGATTGCCAGCAATCATTATTCGTCACGTAATGTAGGCATATGATATAATCAACACACGAGTAGGACAATTGATGCAAACATATAAGTATACATTTTCCGTTGTTTAAAATGGCATTATCACATTCCGCTGTCTTGTTTCATGGTATCACATGTAGAAATGTTGCATCCCCATGGTGTCACATGTATTTCACATTAGATCATGTTTTAACATGTCTAGTTTGATGTTATCACGTTGCTTTAACATGTCTAGTTTGATGTTATCACGTTGCTTTAACATGTCTAGTTTGATGTTATCACATTGCTTTTACATGTTGTCATGTTATCACGTTGCTTTAACATGTTGTCATGTTATCACATTGCTTTTACATGTTGTCATGTTATCACGTTGCTTTAACATGTTGTCATGTTATCACGTTGGTTTAACATGTTGTCATGTTATCACGTTGGTTTAACATGTTGTCATGTTATCACGTTGGTTTAACATGTCATGTTATCACGTTGCTTTAACATGTTGTCATGTTATCACGTTGGTTTAACATGTTGTCATGTTATCACGTTGCTTTAACATGTTGTCATGTTATCACATTGCTTTAACATGTTGTCATGTTATCACGTTGCTTTCACATGTTGTCATGTTATCACGTTGCTTTTACATGTTGTCATGTTATCACGTTGCTTTCACATGTTGTCATGTTATCACGTTGCTTTTACATGTTGTCATGTTATCACGTTGCTTTTACATGTTTTCACGTTGCTTTTACATGTTGTCATGTTATCACGTTGCTTTCACATGTTGTCATGTTATCACGTTGCTTTTACATGTTGTCATGTTATCACGTTGCTTTTACATGTTGTCACATGTTATCACGTTGCTTTTACATGTTGTCATGTTATCACGTTGCTTTTACATGTTGTCATGTTTTCACGTTGCTTTTACATGTTGTCATGTTATCACATTGCTTTAACACGTTGTCATGTTATCACGTTGCTTTAACATCTTGTCATGTTATCACGTTGCTTTTACATGTTGTCATGTTATCACGTTGCTTTTACATGTTGTCATGTTATCACGTTGCTTTTACATGTTGTCATGTTATCACATTGCTTTTACATGTTGTCCTGTTATCACGTTGCCTTTACATGTTGTCATGTTATCACGTTGCTTTTACATGTTGTCACATGTTATCACGTTGCTTTTACATGTTGTCATGTTATCACGTTGCTATTACATGTTGTCACATGTTATCACGTTGCTTTTACATGTTGTCATGTTATCACGTTGCTTGTACATGTTGTCACATGTTATCACGTTGCTTTTACATGTTGTCACATGTTATCACGTTGCTTTTACATGTTGTCATGTTATCACGTTGCTTTTACATGTTGTCATGTTATCACGTTGCTTTAACATGTTGTCATGTTATCACGTTGCTTTTACATGTTGTCACATGTTATCACGTTGCTTTTACATGTTGTCATGTTATCACGTTGCTATTACATGTTGTCACATGTTATCACGTTGCTTTTACATGTTGTCATGTTATCACGTTGCTTTTACATGTTGTCACATGTTATCACGTTGCTTTTACATGTTGTCACATGTTATCACGTTGCTTTTACATGTTGTCATGTTATCACGTTGCTTTTACATGTTGTCATGTTATCACGTTGCTTTAACATGTTGTCATGTTATCACGGTGCTTTTACATGTTGTCATGTTTTCACGTTGGTTTAACATGTTGTCATGTTATCACGTTGCTTTTACATGTTGTCATGTTATCACGTTGCTTTTACATGTTGTCATGTTATCACATTGCTTTTACATGTTGTAATGTTATCACGTTGCTTTAACACGTTGTCATGTTATCATGTTGCTTTTACATGTTGTCATGTTATAACGTTGCTTTTACATGTTGTCACATGTTATCACATTGCTTTTACATGTTGTCATGTTATCACGTTGCTTTTACATGTTGTCACATATTATCACGTTGCTTGTACATGTTGTCACATGTTATCACGTTGCTTTTACGTGTTGTCACATGTTATCACGTTGCTTTTACATGTTGTCACATGTTATCACGTTGCTTTTACATGTTGTCACATGTTATCACGTTGCTTTTACATGTTGTCACGTTATCACGTTGCATTTACATGTTGTCACATGTTATCACGTTGCTTTTACATGTTGTCATGTTATCACGTTGCATTTACATGTTGTCATGTTATCACGTTGCATTTACATGTTGTCACATGTTATCACGTTGCTTGTACATGTTGTCACATGTTATCACGTTGCTTTTACATGTTGTCATGTTATCACGTTGCTTTTACATGTTGTCACATATTATCACGTTGCTTGTACATGTTGTCACATGTTATCACGTTGCTTTTACATGTTGTCATGTTATCACGTTGCATTTACATGTTGTCACATGTTATCACGTTGCTTTTACATGTTGTCACATGTTATCACGTTGCTTTTACATGTTGTCATGTTATCACGTTGCTTTTACATGTTGTCATGTTATCACGTTGCTTTTACATGTTTTCACGTTATCACGTTGCTTTTACATGTTGTCACGTTATCACGTTGCTTTTACATGTTGTCACATGTTATCACGTTGCTTTTAAATGTTGTCACATGTTATTCCGTTATTTTACATGTTGTCACATGTTATCACGTTGCTTCTACATGTTGTCACATGTTATCACGTTGCTTTTACATGTTGTCATGTTATCACGTTGCCTTTACATGTTGTCATGTTATCACGTTGCTTTAACACGTTGTCATGTTATCATGTTGCTTTTACAAGTTGTCATGTTATCACGTTGCTTTCACATGTTGTCACATGTTATCACGTTGCTTTTACATGTTGTCATGTTATCGTTGCTTTTACATGTTGTCACATGTTATCACGTTGCTTTTACATGTTGTCACGTTGCTTTTACATGTTATCACGTTGCTTTTACATGTTGTCATGTTATCTCGTTGCTTTTACATGTCATGTTATCACGTTGCTTTAACATGTCATGTTATCACATTGCTTTTACATGTTGTAATGTTATCACGTTGCTTTAAAACGTTGTCATGTTATCACGTTGCTTTTACATGTTGTCATGTTATCACATTGCTTTTACATGTTATCACGTTGCTTTTACATGTTGTCACATGTTATCACGTTGCTTTTACATGTTATCACGTTGCTTTTACATGTTGTCACGTTATCACGTTGCTTTTACATGTTATCACGTTGCTTTTACATGTTGTCACATGTTATCACGTTGCTTTTACATGTTGTCACAAGTTATCACGTTGCTTTTACATGTTGTCACGTTATCACGTTGCTTTTACATGTTGTCACGTTATCACGTTGCTTTTGTCACGGCCGTCCTCCTCTTCATCTGAAGAGGAGAGACGAGATGGATCTGAGGACCAATACGCGGCGTGGTAAGTGTCCATGGTAAATCTTTAATCAAGAAAGACTGAACACTATACAAACGAGTAACAAAAACAATAAACCAAATTCGACCGTGAAGCTACAAAATGAGACCTGTGCTGAAACAAGCCATCAACATAGACAATCACCCACCAACAAACAGTGCAACCCAGGCTACCTAAGTATGATTCTCAATCAGAGACAACTAATGACACCTGCCTCTGATTGAGAACCATACTAGGCCGAAAACATAGAAATGCCCCAAAACATAGAAAAACAAACAGACTGCCCACCCAACTCACGCCCTGACCATACTAAATAAATACAAAACAACGGAAATAGAGGTCAGAACGTGACAGTACCCCCCCCCAAAGGTGCGGACTCCGGCCGCAAAACCTTGACCTATAGGGGAGGGTCTGGGTGGGCGTCTGTCCGCGGTGGCAGCTCTGGCGCGGGACGCAGACTCCACTTCCTCATTGTCTTAGTCCGCCTTATTGTCCGCCTCCGTGGCTTTCTCACCATGGCCCCCCTACTCAATGACCCCACTGGACAGAGGGGCTGCTTGGGACAGAGGGGCAACTCGGGACAGAGGTGGGGCAGCTGCTCGGGACAGAGGGACAGCTCGGGACAGAGGTGGGGCAGCTGCTCGGGACAGAGGGACAGCTGCTCGGGACAGAGGTGCGGCAGCAGCGCCGGACAGAGGGACAGCTGCTCGGGACAGAGGTGCGGCAGCAGCGCCGGACAGGCGGGAGGCTCCGGCAGAGGCGCCGGACAGGCGGGAGGCTCCGGCAGAGGCGATGGACAGGCGGGAGGCTCCGGCAGAGGCGCCGGACAGGCGGGAGGCTCCGGCAGCGGCGCCGGACAGGCGGGAGGCTCCGGCAGAGGCGCCGGACAGGCGGGAGGCTCCGGCAGCGGCGCCGGACAGGCGGGAGGCTCCGGCAGCGGCGCCGGACAGGCGGGAGGCTCCGGCAGCGGCGCCGGACAGGCGGGAGGCTCCGGCAGCGGCGCCGGACAGGCGGGAGGCTCCGGCAGCGGCGCCGGACAGGCGGGAGGCTCCGGCAGCGGCGCCGGACAGGCGGGAGGCTCCGGCAGCGGCGCCGGACAGGCGGGAGGCTCCGGCAGCGGCGCCGGACAGGCGGGAGACTCCGGCAGCGGCGCCGGACAGACAGGACCACCTGCAGGGAGGAGACAGAGAGACAGCCTGGTGCGTGGGGCTGCCACAGGAACCACCAGGCTGGGGAGACCTTCAGGAGGCTTGGGGTTAGGAGGAGGCACCTGAAGGACCGGGCTGTGGGGGAGCACTGGAGCTCTGGTGCGCAACCTTGGCACCACTTCCCCAGGCTGGATAACCACTCTAGCCCGGACCCTCCAGAGTGCAGGCACAGGTTGAACCGGGCTGTGGGTAAGCACGGGAGATCTAGTGCTTACTACACGCACCTCTCCCTTAGGCTCCATTCCCACATTCGCCCCGGCACGAGCGGAGCGCAGGCAGAGGACGCAC
Organism: Oncorhynchus mykiss; assembly: GCF_013265735.2. Lineage (NCBI taxonomy): Eukaryota > Metazoa > Chordata > Actinopteri > Salmoniformes > Salmonidae > Oncorhynchus > Oncorhynchus mykiss. Next base: position 36,387,275 of record NC_048574.1, on the reverse strand, counting down.
TGCACCCTCCCAGCGCCCCGGAGACACAGCACGCAGAGCCGGCGCAGGATACCCTGGACCAAAACTGCGTACCGGCGACCAGACCCGCTGAGCAGGCACCATACGCCCTGGCTCGATGCCCGCACTCGCATGACACTCTCGGGGGGCTGTCCTATAGCGCACCGGGCTATGGACACGTACTGGCGACACCGTGCGCTTAACCGCATAACACGGTGCCTGCCCAGTATCGCGCTGCTTATAATAAGCACGAGGGGTGAGCGCAGGTCTGCTACCTGGCTTAGCTCCACCCCTCGTGTGCCCCCCCCCAAAAAAAATTTGGGGCTGTCTCTCGTACCTGTCGCACTGCCGTGCTGCCTCCTCATATCGCCGCCGCTCAGCTTTCGCTGCCTCCAGCTCTGCTTTGGGGCGGCGATATTCCCCAGCCTGTGCCCAGGGTCCCTCTCCGTTCAGTATCTCCTCCCATGTCCAGGAGTCCTGTGATACCGGCCGCTGTTGTTGTTGCTGCTGCTGCTGCTGTCGTCGCTGTTTTCTACCACGCCGCTTGGTCCTTGGTTGGTGGGTGATTCTGTCACGGCCGTCCTCCTCTTCATCTGGTAAGTGTCCATGGTAAATCTTTAATCAAGAAAGACTGAACACTATACAAACGAGTAACAAAAACAATAAACCAAATTCGACCGTGAAGCTACAAAATGAGACCTGTGCTGAAACAAGCCATCAACATAGACAATCACCCACCAACAAACAGTGCAACCCAGGCTACCTAAGTATGATTCTCAATCAGAGACAACTAATGACACCTGCCTCTGATTGAGAACCATACTAGGCCGAAAACATAGAAATGCCCCAAAACATAGAAAAACAAACATAGACTGCCCACCCAACTCACGCCCTGACCATACTAAATAAATACAAAACAACGGAAATAGAGGTCAGAACGTGACAGCTTTTACATGTTGTCACACGTTATCACGTTGCTTTTACATGTTGTCACATGTTATCACGTTGCTTTTACATGTTGTCACGTTATCACGTTGCTTTTACATGTTGTCACACGTTATCACGTTGCTTTTACATGTTGTCACATGTTATCACGTTGCTTTTACATGTTGTCACGTTATCACGTTGCTTTTACATGTTGTCACGTTATCACGTTGCTTTTACATGTTGTCACATGTTATCACGTTGCTTTTACATGTTGTCACGTTATCACGTTGCTTTTACATGTTGTCACATGTTATCACGTTGCTTTTACATGTTGTCACACGTTATCACGTTGCTTTTACATGTTGTCACATGTTATCACGTTGCTTTTACATGTTGTCACGTTATCACGTTGCTTTTACATGTTGTCACACGTTATCACGTTGCTTTTACGTGTTGTCACACGTTATCACGTTGCTTTTACATGTTGTCATGTTATCACGTTGCTTTTACATGTTGTCACATGTTATCACGTTGCTTTTACATGTTGTCACGTTATCACGTTGCTTTTACATGTTGTCACACGTTATCACGTTGCTTTTACATGTTGTCATGTTATCACGTTGCTTTTACATGTTGTCACATGTTATCACGTTGCTTTTACATGTTGTCACACGTTATCACGTTGCTTTTACGTGTTGTCACACGTTATCACGTTGCTTTTACATGTTGTCATGTTATCACGTTGCTTTTACGTGTTGTCACACGTTATCACGTTGCTTTTACATGTTGTCACGTTATCACGTTGCTTTTACATGTTGTCACACGTTATCACGTTGCTTTTACGTGTTGTCACACGTTATCACGTTGCTTTTACATGTTGTCACGTTATCACGTTGCTTTTACATGTTGTCACGTTATCACGTTGCTTTTACATGTTGTCACACGTTATCACGTTGCTTTTACATGTTGTCATGTTATCACGTTGCTTTTACGTGTTGTCACACGTTATCACGTTGCTTTTACATGTTGTCATGTTATCACGTTGCTTTTACATGTTGTCACATGTTATCACGTTGCTTTTACATGTTGTCACACGTTATCACGTTGCTTTTACATGTTGTCACGTTATCACGTTGCTTTTACATGTTGTCACGTTATCACGTTGCTTTTACATGTTGTCACACGTTATCACGTTGCTTTTACATGTTGTCATGTTATCACGTTGCTTTTACATGTTGTCACATGTTATCACGTTGCTTTTACATGTTGTCACATGTTATCACGTTGCTTTTACATGTTGTCACACGTTATCACGTTGCTTTTACATGTTGTCATGTTATCACGTTGCTTTTACATGTTGTCACATGTTATCACGTTGCTTTTACATGTTGTCACATGTTATCACGTTGCTTTTACATGTTGTCACACGTTATCACGTTGCTTTTACATGTTGTCACATGTTATCACGTTGCTTTTACATGTTGTCACGTTATCACGTTGCTTTTACATGTTGTCACATGTTATCACTTGGTTTTTCAGTGAGGGGTATGATACAAATCCTTTATAAAGCATCTTTAACCCAATAGAGAGAAGGACAACAGTGAGAGACTGTGGTGAGTTGTGGGGAGTTTCCTGTATTCTCTTAGTTCAAACAGGTAAAATGTGTCTTCAGCAGATGGTGTACCTTGTGTGAATTGAGGGAGTGAATGTGAATGTGCCGGGTGTGTACGTGTGTATGTACACATATGTGTGTTTGAAGAGAGAGAACACTGATGAGGTTAGACATAGAGAGCGGTAAGGGGAGGGCACACAGTTCACCCACTCACACAGAGACACCCACTCACACAGAGACACCCACTTACACAGAGACACCCACTCACACATACACCCACTCACACAGAGAACCCTCTCACACAGAGACACCCACTCACACAGACAACCCTCTCACACAGACACCCACTCACACAGACACCCACTCACACAGAGACACCCACTTACACAGAGACACCCACTCACACAGAGACACCCACTTACACAGAGACACCAACTCACACAGAGACACCCACTTACACAGAGACACCAACTCAGAGTGGAAGGAGGCAGCTCAGCTGCTCCAGGTTTGAGAACACTGCGCAGATCAGAGCAAAGTAGGAGAGTGATGGACGGACAGACAGACTGATGGATAGACAGACAGACAGACGAACAGGCAGACAGACAGAGGCATTAGGGAGAGAGCTGAGAGAGAAGAACACAGAACACTATGGGATTGCAAACCTCTGCACAGGTATTGTACACTTTCCTTCACTGCAAATATTCAAAACTTACTGTATCTACAGAAAAACCTTCTCATTTCATTGATACATTCACACATCTTAAAGTCATGGTTTTTGTTTGGTTCTGTATTTACTGATAGAGATAATAATACATGGAACAGTATAGATCAGAATTCCAGTCACTCCGGATGGAAACAAAATACAGTGGGAACCTATTTAATTCAAGTCTATTAATGAATAATAATACTTTTCAGAAATAGCCAGTTGTGTGGATAGTTCTACCACCTATATAATCCCAGATCATCGACCTGAAATGCCAGAAGTTCTGTTGGGTGTTTGATTGGACACAGCTGTTGCTCTACCTGGGATAATCAAAAGGAATTCATTATTTACCATGTTACAGAGAAAGGCATTTGACCATACTGTAATGGAACTGCGTACAATATTGAACGTTTTTATTCTATGTTTCATGTTTTCATTCGATATTGCTGTATAGCTTTTTCTAGGGAAGTATAAAATGCATAAACAAAAACCTAACAGTTACTATAGTCTCGTCGGGGAAAATATGTACATTCTGTTCTTTGCTCTATTTTTGAACATGCATCATTTCAGTTCAGTTTATAATTTCAGAAAGCTTTAACATTGTCAGGAATAATTGATTGGCTCAAGGTGTGGAAAATGCGGAACCCAAAGATAAGGAGAACAATTTCTATATTTAAAGCTTTAATAGACAGACAATAGACAGATGCATATGGGGAGATAGGCCTGCTCCTCTGAGAGGTTTGTAGCAATCTGTCAACCTCCTCAAGGGCAGGCAGGCATAAATACCCTTGTTTATCTGTTTGTTCTCCAAATGTTCCGGGCCCCTGGTCAAAACATGAATCAAGGTTGTCGACATCACTTAGGTCAGAGTGAGCCGTATATTAGATTTCTCTATCATTTAAAACCTTTACAGCCATTGGCCCTTGATATCAGGGCACCTAGAGGTCATTTAGGATACCAGGTTCTGCTTCATGGTGACTCCTAACCTCTTGGAAGTCACTCGGGCTGAGTTCAGATTTAAGGGGGGCCAAGAATGTAGATCTTAACACCCACCTAGTTGTCTATTAATGTACTGCATCAAAAACAAAGCTCTATCAAATTGTAAATCAGTGATTGGCTTAAAAATGTGATTTTGGTTGGAATAATACTGTGAAATTGTGAAAAAATAATGCCCTTCCGGCGCCGACAGAGATGGCCGCGTCGCTTCGCGTTCCTAGGAAACTATGCAGTTTTTTGTTTTTTTACGTGTTATTTCTTACATTAGTACCCCAGCTCATCTTAGGTTTCATTACATACAGTCGACAAGCATTTCGCTACACTCACATTAACATCTGCTAACCATGTGTATGTGACAAATAAAATTTGATTTGATTTGATTTTAAGTGCTGTTTGAAAAGTCCGCCTGAAATTTCAGCCTGTTTTGGTGGGATGGAGTTTTGACCTTCCATGGTGACATCACAATGTGGTAAATTAGTTATAGACCAATAAGAAAGAGAGTTCCAAACCTCTCTTCCAATAACAGCTAATTTTCAGTTTTCCTTTACCCACTCAGACCCCTCTCAGACAGTCCTATAAAAATTCTTGCTTGAGAAATTGCCCTTTGCTAAGTAGCTATTATTGTTTATTTTTACCATTTTAGTTGAAAATAATCACAGTAAGGTACTTAATTGTTACCGAGGAATGATTTTATATTGAGATAAGAAACGACTGCATTGGATCTTTAAAACACTCAAACGCCTTGTGTATTTCCATTCTCTTTACAGTCCACCAATTCTGGTTAGAGATGGACCCAGTGTTTGAGAGATCTGTGGGTGGCTCCTCCAAAGCCAGCCTTGCCGTACCTCCTCAGAACCACAGTGACCCAGTAGCGCTGTTCTGAGGTCTGCAGTTGCTGCTGAGCTACCGCCCTCTGTTCATGCCTCTCTACTGCCTCCTGGTGGTCGTGGCCTGCGTGGGCAGCACCCTCCAGCTAGCGTTCATCTTGACAGACAGACAGGAAGCTCCACAACGCCACCAACTTCTTCATAGCGAACCGTTACTACACAGGCCTATCATTAGCAATTAGGTAGAGTTTTTACTACTTGTTTGTATAGTGAATAAGTAGTCAAAACACTACAGGTAGACTACACCGGCTTTTCAGTAGTGATCAGTAGAGTTTTGCAGCTCGTGGCTGCACTTCCTGTGCTCTTGACCGCAGAAGAAGATATAAAAGGTTGCTGGCATCATTGATAAGTTTACATCTGTCACACTCTCTTTATAACTCTCAAATGATGTACTGTACATCACTGATATTCTGCCTTGTCTATGAATGTGTGTTTGCCAATTATCTAGATTGTCACTGTGCATGTGTGTCATTATCTTCCACAGCATACATCATTTTTTATTATCTTTCCACAAGCTGTTACAAATGATTATGTAAAGTAACATTTAATGTTTGAGGCAGCGTTTCCCAGCTCCAGTCCTCCAGTACCCCCAACAGCACACATATTTGTTGTAGCCCCAGACAAACTCACCTCATTCAACTCATTGAGGGCTTGATGATTCATTGACAAGTTGAATCAGGTCTGCTTGTCCAGGGCTAAAATAAAATGTGTACTGTTGTGTATTGGAGGACTGGAGTCGGGAAACACTGGTTTAAAGGCAGGGATGGACTCCAGTCCTTGGGGCCTGATTGGTGTCACACTTTTCCCCCAGCAAACACACCTGACTCCAATAATCAATTAATCATGATAGTCAGTTTAGAATGCAATTAGTTTAATCCACTGTGTTTGCTAGGGATGGGGAAAAAGTGACTCCACTTCAGCCCCCGAGGACTGGAGTTGCCCATCCCTGGTGACATATCCCTAAGCAGACATATCTTTTCATTATGTTTGCACCATAGATGTACCAAACAGTGAACAAACAGGTTTCCTCCCCAATGATGTTGACTCTTCCTGTCTTGTAGCTGCTGTGGTTTGGATGAAAAGCAAAGACATTTGTGTAGTCTACTCACACAGGTGCCTTTGCTGGTGGAGCAGCTATAGCCGGTGTTCCTGTCTGGAGTCCAGCTACAGACCCGGGGGGGATGTAGCCAGTGGGATTCATAGAAAGACACTGTGTGTGATGTTGAGTGCAAACACAAGTCTGGTATTATGATGAAACTCCCATCTATGTCACTCATCTTCAAAGGGTCCTCTTTTTTTTTACTATGCTCTCACACCTCACAACTAGACTACTGTATGTGTTCACTCACTGCAGGGATTCAAATACACACACATCTCATATTACCTGCAAATCTATATCTGGTTTACATACCCTTGTCACAGTCTGTACATGCAGTGTCTTTCTGGTTGTCTGTGCCTTGTGTTGCTTTAAGGAAGGTTATGTTAAGTTTCAGTATTTCTGGTTTGCTGTATCTAGCTAGTTCTCTTGTGGCACTGTAGAAGGTTCTGTTAGGGTTTGTGTTTGGTGCCAGCGTTAACATCCCGGGGTCACAGCTCATGTTTTGTTTATCAATTATGACAGATGTGTTATAGACCAATAAGAGAGAAAAGGCTCTCAAAAGAGCATTCTCAGGTCATGAACTGTGAAAAATTCTCAAATACTCCAAAGGTCATGCAGGCTTGATGTAAGCTCCACTGAAAGTACAATGTAGATCTGCAGTGTTCTCTGTTCCCTCTGCTGACTATCAGTCCTGCTAGCAGGGATGTATAGTAAGTGTGAGCCTCCTAACATGCCAATCACCAGAAGAACTTAAGCCTTGTTCACACTGCAGGCCTTAATGCTCAAATCAGTTTTATTTTCAAATCTGTTTTGGAATATTGACTGTCCAAACAGCAAGTTGCAAGTGACCAAATTGGATTTGAGTGTGTGTTCAGACAGCAGTCATTTGCTGACATGGCTACGGTAGTTGACATAGTAACAATGGGTGTGTTGCAGTGGTGTAGACTGATTGGTGGTGGTGCTCCTGCTTCCCATCACACAGAAGTTGTGTAGCAAGCTAAAGTGACAACAATGTCTGCCATGGATGTTTCCCAGTTGCTTTGAATGTTCAACATCATAGTGTAAGACCACTTTTAAAGCCTCAAAGGATAAAAATGATCCAACTTTCAAAACAAGTCATTTTTGGCCACCAGTCAACTAGCTAGCTAGGTAGCTTCTAGCGTTTTAGCACATTCACTAATTTGTTTGTAAACTATTAACAAGCTAGTTGGCTACCACATGTTCTTGTTAAACTGTCAACAGAGTAGCTAGCAAGCAACAAGATATGCCAAATAACAGTCTAGAAACCACTAGAGGGCAAATAAATCAGATTTGACTGCTCAGACACAAGTCACATGGCCAGGAATCAGATTTGTATCTGACTTCAAACCACCTACAAAGGAAATATCTGATTCCTTGTGCTTTTTTGACTGTTCAGACTGCAGGACAAAGAACAGATTCAAGTAGGATATGCAAAAAAATGGCACAATATGATACATCCAATGTGTGATTTGGAAAAGACTTAGGTAGGGATTCCCAATAACTTACAGTAGTAGTGGTTTGACTGTGTACATCTTTCCATTGTAAGGGATGATCATGTGGTATAGTAATGGACAGTGATCATGAGTGAAACATCTGATCTGAAGTCAGCCCTGGCCTTTCCGCAAGCAAACTGAAAAGGCAACCTCATCTGCTGACAGCATAAAACGCTGATAGAATAAAATCCAGGAGGCATATACTGTATTGTGTACACACAGCATAAGCAACAGTACAACAATTCAGTGCATACGCTTTCCTTACAATTTCATAATAACACAGATTCAATCTCATGCCAAGCGCCATAGCAGGCGTTTCTGTATTTAATCTGATAAACGAGGCATGGGTGCATCTGTATTAGTAATTAGCAGGGAAGAAAACAGCGGGGAGAGGAGGTGCAGGCAGACAGAGCTCCTTCACATCACTTCAGCCTCAGCTTAACATAGAGGAGGACCATACTTACCAGCCCTGAAGGGCCCTCAAGAGCCTGATCAATGGTAAATACACATACATGCACATTGCACAAAGGCATAATTACACCAATATTGCTGCTACAGACACACACAGTGTGTGCATGACATTCTAATCAGAGCCATTTTAGTTGATAATGTATGTGGTTAACATGCACAGGCTTTCCCTTCTGCCAACCATCATCACACAGGCATGCTAATTAAAGAGACTGGATCTATGCTACTATCGTATCAATATACTGGTATGTCTGGAACTCAACTGTCTCCCCTTTAAACTCATGGTTGAACTTCATACACCTGACATCTTTTGTGGAAGACATTTCCAAGTCATTTAATCCATAGGAGCCTAAGGATGTCCCAGTCAAGCACTGTGAGCAATCATGAAGAATAAGTCAACAAAATAGGTTACCTCAAATCAAATGTAATTTGTCACATACACGTGTTTAGCAGATGTTATTGCGGGTGTAGCGAAATGCTTATGTTTCCAGCTCCAACAAGGCAGTAATATCTAACAATACACACAATCTAAAGAAAAGGAATGGAATTAAGAAAATATAAATATTTGGATGAGCAATGTCAGAGCAGCATAGACTAAGATATAGTAGAATAGGATAGAATACAGTATATACAGAGGAACTTGAAGCTTTCCACCTTCTCCACTGCGGTCCCGTCGATGTGGATAGGGGGGTGCTCCCTCTGCTGTTTCCTGAAGTCCACAATCAGCTCCTTAGTTTTGTTGACGTTGGGTGAGAGGTTATTTTCCTGGCGCCACACTCCCAGGGCCCTCACCTCTCTGTAGGCTGTCTCGTCATTGCTGGTAATCAGGCCTACTACTGTTGTCGTCTGCAAACTTGATGATTGAGTTGGAGGCGTGCGTGGCCACGCAGTCATGGGTGAACAGGGAGTACAGGAGGGGGCTGAGCACACATCCTTGTGGAGGTGTTGTTTCCTATCTTCAACACCTGGGGGCGGCCTGTCAGGAAGTCCAGGACCCAGTTGCACAGGGTGGGGTTCAGATGAGCAGCATAGTCAATGAGCAGCATTCTTACATAGGTATTCCTCTTGTCCAGATAGGATAGGGCAGTTGTGATGGCGATTGCATCGTCTGTGGATCTTTTGGGGCAGTAAGCAAATTGAAGTGGGTCTAGGATGTCAGGTAAGGTAGAGGTGATATGATCCTTGCCTAGTCTCTCAAAGCACTTCATGATGACAGAAGTGAGTGCTACGGAGCGATAGTCATTTAGTTCAGTTACCTTTGCTTTCTTGGGTACAGGGTCAGTGGTGGACGTCTTGAAACTGTGGGGACAACAGACTGGGATAGGGAGAGATTGAGTGAATATGTGAGCACTCCACCTCAGTATGATTCAGTGACATCATAGCCAGGTTAAATATATATATATATATATATATATTTTTAAGTATGATGGTGGTGCGGCACTATGGTTATAAAGCCACCAGGTGGCATCAGATGATTCAGATAGTAAACCGTGAAACCTGATGAGACAGAGTAGTAGTTACCCAGAGCAGTCACGCTTGACAAGCTGTAGATGTCGACAGTGAATTATTGATGTGTTTCAATGGCACCTTCAATGGTCCCCAATTATTTAACCCACACATTAGGCACTCGAGCAGAGTTTCACCTCTTTACCTCAATGGGGTTCTCGCTCTCTCTGAAATAACCATCCCTACAGGTTAGAAATATGGGTTTGAGATTGAGAAGCAATACCTTATAGTGAAATAACGTTCACGTATGCAGTGTGTACAAATATACTTTGTTTTAATATCACAAATAAATCTCCTGTCACAGAATGACAGCTAAATAGGCAATAGAACAAGCACGCAGTGAGATCTTCCTGTGCATTTTGCTCCATGATTAGGGAAGTGGTGTGTTCACTCACACATGCACACAGAGAATCACAGGAGGTCTGGACAATTTTACGATATTTAATTTATTAACTATGATACAGATCACATAAGGCCTTCATCTTCATTACACCATTATCAGTCAGACAAATTCCATGGTTTGCTGTAGATGCACAGTTCTTCATCTTTCACTTGTTTTAAGCTACTGTATTTCACTTTCATTGTTCTCACACTAATTTCATGTTTTAAAATAATGAAAATGGTTGAACCTTCTCCCTTGGTGTGTTCTTAAATCATGCACTAAACTGAAGTGGCCTTAAACCATTCACAAAATTGTAAAAATTGACTTTCAATCATTGAAATACACACAAAAAATGTTTTCTACCATTGACTAAAGGGCAAAGTGTTAGACCCCCTAACATACAAATAAACAACCATTTCACTATAGTAGAATCTCTTGTTTTTCTCTCCCATTTCCCAGCAGATCTGTCAGAGTTGTGTAGAAAATGAAGTGATGCAGCCATGTAGGTCCTCTGAGCCAAAGACACATTCTACTGGGACAGTTTGTTTTCCTATCCATCTCCCATCTGATCTTTTGTGCGTCTGGTAATACTGTACTGCACTGCCCTGGACTGGGTGAGGAGTCACTGCAGCGTTAGTCCATCAATCAGAGATAACTGCCTCCCACAGCAGGAAAACCCCAAAGATAAGTACCAGAGAGTGATCCCAAGTATTCATTAGTTGACCCTCATTACAACCAATAGCTTTGACTGATCTGTTCTGAACTGGCAGCATGAGCAACATCCAAGATGGCTGACATCGAGTGCAGCCATGCCTCCTGGCCAATCCTCCATCATCCCCAGAAGATGCCAGTGGCACTCCTCTCATGGGGCAACATTCATCTGATAGAAGAATCCAGAATATAGTAGGAGTATTCATTCAACTACTTTACATTGACTGCATGTTTGTTTTCTACAAGAGAGAGGACAGTTAAACACCAACCCCATAGTCAACTGGAGCTACAGTAGTTACTCTTGCTTTGTTGACATTCCTGAGCATGAGTCCAGACACACGTGCTCCATCTCTATAGGATATACTATACTGTTATTACTGTACTGTAGTTAATTGCAGTGGCAGTGTTTTCTGTATGCACACTGTGCCTCAGTTTAAGGTCCTTAATATTAGATGAGTACAAAGAGCTCAATTGGCTAGATACCCACAGCAACATATCCAGCAACCTATCATTTTGCAATAGGGCAGTGGTTTCCATGGCCACCAGATAGCACAGTGGAACAGACACAGTACGTGTAGAGGCCTGGCCTGGTATTTTGATATTTTTTACCTTCATTTATTTAAGAACAAATTCTTATTTTTAATGACAGCCTAGGAACAGTGGGTTAACTGCCTTGTTCATGGGCAGAACGACAGATTTTTACCTTGTCAGCTCGAGGCTACCTGCCACCCCCAGTATGACTAACCTCACCCTTGTCATGCTACTGTCTGATGTTACTGTCAATCATTCCCATAATCAATCTTCAATGTGGCCAATTGAATCATCAACCCCTAACTTATGGAGTGGATCTGACATCTCAACCAAGAGCATTCCTCTCCTGGATCCTAAAAGGTCTGATTAACTGACCCTGGCTCAAACTCACTTTCCTAAACACTACCACTCAAACCAGGTGGCTTCCTTAGTCAAAACATCAGTAAAGCAACAGCAGTCCTAAAAAGAGGGGAAACTCCAGGCTATTCAAACCTGCATGCTCAGAACTATTTAGAACATGGCTAAAAGGAATATGAAACCAATATTAATGGTTGGGTTTTCCATGGGGTTATAAAGTGAGCCCTGAATCCTCTAAAGGAACACATATAATAACAGGATCGTATTAACGAGTCTCTTTACTACTGCCACGCCCACCCGGACATTAAAACAAACTAGTCAATTGATCAAGGTTGCATTTCATGGAACTTAACACTACAATTTAAAAGTGCTTCAGATAAGTATGAGGATACAAAAACAAGGGTTTGGATGTAAACAACGTTTTGATCTGCAAAGGACCCTTCAGAGAGGCAATGGGTATGGTTCCTTGAGCTGTGAACTCAACACACTAAAACATTCTGACCTAACAAACCCCTTTTAAAAACAAAACCCCTACAACATTCTGACCATTAAAGTGCATCCCTGGATGTCCACACCCCAACCCCCTAGCAGGGGCCCTACAGGCAGACAGGGAGGCTCCCCTCACGGCTGTGTGTACGTTACCAACTACAGCCCTGAGAGAGGCACAGTCCATACATCCAGTGGCTACTTTCATTAACAATCAGAACATTTAAAAACTATTATTCACAAATAAAAACATGGTGATGGGCACAAATCATATCTTCCAGCTTGACATGGAGGCTTGGACTTTTTTTAAATCATAGTGTATTGTTAGGGTAAGAACGGTTGGTTGGCAGAGAGATGCTTACTGTAACAATGACACCCACTCTGTTCTGCCCCCAGCCCCCCTGTGAGTGAGTCGTAGGTAGAGTCAGGTTATCAGGGGCTATAGGGGGTGGAGTGGACGGGTCAGCATGGTGATCTGCATTGGCACACAGGTGACAGGGACGGGTCAGCATGGTGATCTGCATTGGCACACAGGTGACAGGGACGGGTCAGCATGGTGATCTGCATTGGCACACAGGTGACAGGGAAGGGTCAGCATGGTGATCTGCATTGGCACACAGGTGACAGGGACGGGTCAGCATGGTGATCTGCATTGGCACACAGGTGACAGGGACAGGTCAGCATGGTGATCTGCATTGGCACACAGGTGACAGGGGCGGGGCAGCAGGACACTGTTCACAAGTGGCAAGTTTATTTGTCAAACACTCCTCGTCTCCTCTCTCTGTTAACATGTTATTATCGACGACCGAACAATGTACTATCAGTATGTATGTTTTGGTGTGTGTGTGTGTGTGTGTGTGTGTGTGTGTAAGTGTGTAAGTGACTAAGGTCCAGCATCATCAGATCAGGGGTGCAGCAGCATCAGATCAGGGGTGCAGCAGCATCAGATCAGGGGTGCAGCATCTGTTCCCTTCTCAGTGTCTCTCACAGTGTCTCTTGCTCGGTGGGGGTATGGTGGGGGTGTTGGTGGAGGGGTGTCAGGAGGGACTGCAGGGGAGACTGGGGGGTGGTGGGGGGTGACTGCTGCAGGGGGCTGAAGTGCGTGGCGGTGGAGGGAGGGGAGGAGTGGTAGCAGGAATAGGCAGAGCCCCCGGTGAGGGTGGTGGTGGGGGAGGCACGGAGGCCAGCCAGGCCAGTGGGGGAGTCCAGGAGGGGCTGGTTGTAGAAGAAGAAAGCACACTGGTGGATGAAGGTCTCAATGATTGTCTGGTAGGTCCGCGTGGCCGTCAGGGCGTCCATGGTGGTGAAGTCTGGCCGCATCAGAGTGGGCCAGAAACAGATGGACAGATTCTCACTGGTCATCAGGTTCTGTCTGCTCAGCTGGCTCACCCTGGCAGAGACAACACAATACACCTCCATCAACAACAGCATGACAACAGCTACTAGTGTAATAACATTATTACACAGGTGTAAGAGCTACTTGATGATACATGTTACAAAAAATGCTAATGGTTTCAGTCACAATGCAGTCAGGGCCAAGGTCATAGAATGGAACAGTTAGCCAGTCTGATCTGCACTCACTTGTGTAAGTGGCTCATGACAAATCTGAAGACGTCATAGTTCTCTCTGGGGAACCTCCTCAGTACATCCTTCATGGTGTACAGCCTCTGTTCCCTGTCGTTGATCTCTGCGCGCACACACACACACACACACACACAGGAGGGAGGGAAGGGGTCAATGCTATGACTCATATGTTATCAACACTGTTACTCCATCTGTTACTCCATATGCAGCACTACATACACACGCTATATATACACACACACAAGAGTATGTGGCCACCCCTTCAAATGATTGGATTCTGCTATTTCAGCCACACAGCCAGGCAGTCTCCATAGACAAATGTTTGGCAGTAGAATAGCCTTACTGAAGAGCTCAGTGACTTAGCACCGTCATACGTCATTTCCAACAAGTCATTTCGTCACATTTCTGCCCTGCTAGAGCTGCCCCGGTCAACTGTAAGTGCTGCTATTGTGAAGTGGAAATGTCTAGGAGCAGCAACTGTTTAGCCGCGAAATGGTAGGCCACACACGCTCACAGAACGGGACCGCAGAGTGCTGAAGCGCCTAGCATGTAAAAATAATCTGTCCTCGGTTGCAACACTCACTACGGAGTTCCAAACTGACCCTGGAAGCAACATCATGAAAGTACGATCTTTGTCCCCATGTGCAGTTACAAACCGAATGCCAAGTGTCGGCTGGAGTGGTGTAAAGCTCGACGCCATTATACTCCGGAGCAGTAGAAACGCGTTCTCTGGAGTGATGAATCATGCTTCGCCATCTGACAGTCCGACCGACTAATCTGGGTTTGGCGAATGCCAGGATATAGTGCCAACTGTACACTTTGGAAGAATAATGGTCTGGGGCTGTTTATCATGGTTCAGGATAAGCCCCTTAGTTCTACTGAAGGGAAATATAATGACATTCTGGTTTGTCGAGATCGGTGTGGAACAACTTGACTGGTTTGCACAGAGCCCTGATATCAACCCCATCAAACACCTTTGGGATGAATTGGAACGCAGACTGTGAGCCAGGCCTAATCGCCCAACATCAGAGCCAGGCCTAATCGCCCAACATCAGTGCCCGACCTCACTAATGCTCTTGTGGCTGAATGGAAGCATGTCCCCACAGCAATGTTCCAACATCTAGTGGAAAGCCTTCCCAGAAGAGTGGAGGCTGTTGCAGCAGCAAAGAGGGACCAACTCCGTATTATTGCCCATGATTGTCAACAAGCAGATGTTCAACAAGCAGGTGTCCACATACTTTTGGTCATGTAGTGTACATACCTACATACATATTAGTATACAGAGAGTTGAAGTCGGAAGTTTACATACACTTGGGTTGGAGTCATTAAAACTCGTTTTTCAACCACTCCACAAATGTCCTGTTAACAAACTATAGTTTTGGCACATCGGTTAGGACATCTACTTTGTGCATGACACAAGTAATCTTTCCAACAATTGTTTACAGACAGATTATTTCACTGTATCACAATTTCAGTGGGCCAGAAGTTTACATACACTAAGTTGACTGTGCCTTTAAACAGCTTGGAAAATTACATAAAATGATGTCATGGCTTTAGAAGCTTCTGATAGGCTAATTGACATTAATTGGAGGTGTACCCGTGGATGTATTTCAAGGCCTACCTTCAAACTCTGTGCCTCTTTGCTTGACATCATGGGAAAATCAAAAGAAATCAGCCAAGACCTCAGAAAAAATTGCAGACCTCCACAAGTCTGGTTCATCCTTGGGAGCAATTTCCAAACGCCTGAAGGTACCACGTTCATCTGTACAAACAATAGTATGCAAGTATAAACACCATGGGACCACACAGCCGTCATACCGCTCAGGAAGGAGACACATTCTGTCTCCTAGAGATGAACATACTGTGGTGCGAAAAGAGCAAATCAATTCCAGAACAACAGCAAAGGACCTTGTGAAGATGCTGGAGGAAACAGGTACAAAAGTATCTATATCCACAGTAAAACGAGTCCTATAGCGACATAACCTGAAAGGCCGCTCAGCAAGGAAGAAGCCACTGCTCCAAACCCGCCATAAAAAAGCCAGACTTCGGTTTGTAACTGCACATGGGGACAAAGATCGTACTTTTGGGAGAAATGTCCTCTGGTCTGAACAAAAAATATAACTGTTTGGTCATAATGACCATCGTTATGTTTGGAGGAAAAAGGGAGAGGCTTGCAAGCCGAAGAACACCAACCCAATCATGAAGCACAGGGGTGGCAGCATCATGTTGTGGGGTAGCTTTGCTGCAGGAGGGGCTGGTGCACTTCACAAAATAGATGGCATCATGAGGCAGGAAAATTATGTGGATATATTGAAGCAACATCTCAAGACATCAGTCAGGAAGAAAAAGCTTGGTCGCAAATGGGTCTTCCAAATTGACAATGAACCCAAGCACACTTCCAAAGTTGTGGCAAAATGGCTAAGGGCAACAAGGTATTGGGAGTGGCCATCACAAAGCCCTGACCTCAATCCTATAGAACATTTGTGGGCAGAACTGAAAAAGCGTGTGTGAGCAAGGAGGCCTACAAACCTGACTCAGTTACACCAGCTCTGTCAGGAGGAATGGGCCATAATTCACCCAGCTTATTGTGGGAAGCTTGTGGAAGGCTACCCGAAACACTTGACCCAAGTTAAACCATTTAAAGGCAATGCTACCAAATACTAATTGAGTGTATGTAAACTTCTGACCCACTGGGAATGTGATGAAAGAAATAAAAGCTGAAATAAAATCACTCTCTACTATTATTCTGACATTTCACATTCTTAAAATAAAGTGGTGATCCTAACTGACCTAAGACAGGGAATTCTTACTAGGATTAAATGTCAGGAATTGTATAAAACTGAGTTTAAATGTATTTGGCTAAGGTGTATGTAAACTTCAACTGTATATCCTCATCCCACCCCTCTATGAGAGGTCCTCCCCAAACCCTTAGCCTGTAATAACCTGATACTTTCACAAGCACAAGAATCTCACCATGCTCCATGTCTTTCTGAACCCTCCAGAACCCCAGTACCCCCATCCCTAACCCCAGCCAGCTCCATGTCTTTCTGAATCCCCCAGAACCCCTGTACCCCCACCCAGAACCCCAGTAGCCGCATCCTTAACCCCAACCAGCTCCATGTCTTTCTGAACCCTTCAGAACCCCAGTACCTCATCCCTAACCCCAGCTACCTCCATGTCTTACTGAACCCTCCAGAACCCCAAAACCACTCCTTAACCCCAACCAGCTCTGTGTCTTACTGAACCCTCCAGAAACCCAAAACCACTCCTTAACCCCAGCCAGCTCCGTGTCTTACTGAAGGCCTCAAGCAGCTCCACCTGCAGGATGCAGGGCACCAGGGGCTCTGGCAGCTCAGAGAAAAAGGCCTTCAGAGCCCCAGCCACCGTGTTGATGGCAAAGTCCTTCTCCACCAGGTCCAGCCCATGGTCTAGAGGGGGAGAGAGGTAGAGAGGGAGATAAAGAGGGAAGAAGAGACGTAAAGGAAAGTGAGATGTAGAAGAAGAAAATAAAGAGGAGAGAGAGAGAAGAAGAGGGAGGTGAGGAGAAGGGAGAGAAAAATAGATAGAGGGAGGAGAAGGAGATAGGGGAAAGAGAAAATAATAGGGATAGTGTGTCAGAGGTCGTCATTTTGTCACTGTTCTAAATATATTTAGTTTACGTCATCATTTCCTCTGCAGCTCATGTGTCTATATATTGATTAGCCACATAACTAATCAGGGTTAGTCCAGGTACTGGGGACAGACAGTGTGGCAAGTACAGTCGATCCCTCTGTGGGTCTGGTACATTGTTTTAGACCAGACAGACATGACTGGGTACAGCAACTCACCCTGGTCAAACTGCCTCTGCATACTCTCCATCTCACACTTGTTCCCGCTCACCCTGTAGAGCCCCTCTGTGTTGAGACCTGCAGAGAGACAGAGATGGAAACCACCATCTGCATTATGTCACCAACCATTTCCAGTAAAGTCAATGAGGACACTTATGCAGTACAGTACAGGATACTTCTGCAGTACAGTACAGGACACTGCTGCAGCACAGTACAGGACACTGCTGCAGCACAGTACAGGACACTGCTGCAGCACAGTACAGGACACTGCTGCAGTACAGTACAGGACACTGCTGCAGCACAGTACAGGACACTGCTGCAGCACAGTACAGGACACTGCTGCAGCACAGTACAGGACACTGCTGCAGCACAGTACAGGACACTGCTGTAGCACAGAACAGGACACTGCTGTAGCACAGTACAGGACACTGCTGTAGCACAGGACACTGCTGCAGCACAGTACAGGACACTGCTGCAGTGCAGTACAGGAGACTGCTGCAGCACAGTACAGGACACTGCTGCTGTACAGTACAGAACACTGCTGCAGCACAGTACAGGACACTGCTGCAGCACAGTACAGGACACTGCGGCAGCACAGTACAGGACACTGCTGCAGCACAGTACAGGAGACTGCTGCAGCACAGTACAGGACACTGCTGCAGTACAGTACAGGACACTGCTGCAGCACAGTACAGGACACTGCTGCAGTACAGTACAGGACACTGCTGCAGCACAGTACAGGACACTGCTGCAGCACAGTACAGGACACTGCTGCAGCACAGTACAGGACACTGCTGCTGTACAGTACAGAACACTGCTGCAGCACAGTACAGGACACTGCTGCAGCACAGTACAGGACACTGCGGCAGCACAGTACAGGACACTGCTGCAGCACAGTACAGGAGACTGCTGCAGCACAGTACAGGACACTGCTGCAGCACAGTACAGGACACTGCTGCAGTACAGCAGTTGATCATTGGCTACATTTGCTGTAGTGTAGTTATTTTTCTTCTATTTACATTTAATAAGCCAAGAAAAACTAACACCCTCACCCAGAACGACTTAAAGTATATCATATTGAAATTACACAACCACATAATGTGAGTATTGTAAGGAAAAACAATCACAGTGCAACAATAAGACATTACACAGTTTAATCCTTCAGCAACACAGATTTACCTCAGAATAAACGTATTATCAATGAATAATATTCTTTGTATGTTTTGCACAGCATCCAAGTCAAATAACATAATGAATCAGACAAATATACACATGAACAAACACAGGGGAGAAGAGGAGAAAGAAAATAGTGACCCACCTGTAGTCTCAATAAAGCGAACACACTTGTCAATGAAGAGTGGGATAGGTCTGTCTGGGGACACCACGTTGACCAGGGGCACCCCGAAGTAGCTGCTCTCCAGGGGCTTGGGAATAGAGGACCGAGGCTTTGGTCTGGTTTTCTGCAGAGAAACACAGGAATGTTGACATTGTTAATGACCACAGACGTCTACATTAGATTTTTGTACATTATGTCAACACTATGTTTATTCAGCTTGTCAGCTGCAAGATTTGCCTTTATGTATTCAGCATCAGAATCAACAGCTGTCATTTCAAGTGTCTCAGTAACTCTGAAAAAGAGGCTGCTTTCTTCTTAAAATTCCAACACACTTTGGAATTTCACATGAATAACTTACTTTCTATTAATAGCATATTAGCATGGAGGAACAGTTGAGTAAAACAATCAAGCAATTACCCACCAAAAAAAGTTTTTAAAAGTAAAGAGACATGGAAAATCATATTAACCATGTTGTCATTACTTAACCACGTTTATCGTATCAAAGCTGGCCAATTACCTACAATTGAAAGAGAATAGGCTTTCAAGCCTGAAAAGAATAGTGTTTACGCATTAGCAGTTAAGGGGAGACTACTAACTGAAGCAACACATACCTTGGCAGTTCGCCGCAGGCTCTTCAGAATGTTCCTCTTCTTGGGGTCCTCTCCCTCCTCATTGATGATGTCTCCTTTCAGGGTTCCGAAATCATCCTCCTTGGTTTTTGGCAGAGCCCCCATCTCATCTTCGCTGCCAATGAAGCTGGTGCGGAAGCTGCTGAACTTGCCCAGGCGTTTAGAGCGGTCGCGGTAGAGCCGTGGCTTTACCCCCGCCGCCGAGAACTTCCTGCGGCGCTCCAGGGAGCTGCTGTCCGCCTCACTGTCTGAGCCGTTCCCGTTGGCGTGCATCCGATTGGCATTGCGGATGGTAATAATCTTGCCCTGCGTGCTGTCATGGGGCACAGAGTAGATGATCTCCTCGTTGCTGGGCCGGGGCTTGGACACAGCATCCATGGGCTCTGCATAGTCCGAGGGGTCGTAACCTCCGTCCCCACCTGGCACCCATGTCACAGCGGAGGGCAGGGAGCGACGGTGACCCATGGTGTCTGTGTTGTAGGGGTTTCTGCCCACCTTCCGGAAGTCAAAGGTCACAGAGGGCTTGGGTCTCACCTGGGGCGGGGCTTTGCTATTGAGCTTGCTCTCAAAGGAGCTGATGTCAGAGATGACAGAGACATCGCTGGAGTCCAGGTCAGGCAGGTTGAGGCTCCCACCATGGGAGGTGAGTGTGCCGTCGTAGTAAGGTGGGGAGGGCTCCACGTCATCCATGTCAGAGTCTAGGAACATAGTGCCAGTGCTGGGTGAGCTACAGCGAGGGGAGTAGGCAGTCTCGTTAATGCAGGCCTCAGCCACGTTATCATACATGTGAGTGGCCTCCACGATGTTGCGTTTCTCCACCACCTCCATCAGGAAGGGATGAAACATCTCCATCCTGTGCAGGCCACCCACCACCCCTCCTGACCCACACACTACACTGTTGAACCTGCCCTCTATCTCTTGGGCCAGCTCCTCTCCCTGGACCAGCTGCTCTCTGGCAGACTCACTTTCTGTGAGCTCCACCTGGCTCTCCCCCACAGCCAGCAGCTGAACAGGAATGATGTCCTGGACCTCACATAGGAAGGCACACAGGGTCTCCAGAGAGGCCTTGCGGCGGGCTGAGTACACAGCGATGTAGCCATGCACTAATCTGCTCTTCCTCAGGGAGAAGGAGGCGTGGTAGGAAAGGAGAGAGAGCTCAATCACCTGTTTGTGAGGTCCCACTGTCTGCTCCAGTATCACCGAGGTGCCACTGTTGGATGTTGGCCTGCAGTGCTGAGGCAGTAGGAAGGGAGAGAGGAGCTGTTCCACATCATAGTTGTCTCCACACATCAAGCACATGACGATGCGGATGTCTGCCTCTGGGCTGGGCTGGTGAGGAGAGTCTCTGGGACCTGGAGTTTGAGGGGGCAGAGGTGGGGAGCAGCTACTGAAAGATGAGCTCCTTCTAGAGTCCAGAAGACCTCTCAATACTTGGTTGATCTGACTCTCATTCACATTGTGCCCATAGCCCACACCAGGTGAAGCTGGGTCGAGGAAGCTACACTGCAATCTCCTTGCTACCTGTTGTCCCTGTGTTATCAGACCTAATGCAGTTTCTCCCCCAATATCTGCATAGGTCCCTACACCCCTTTTAGTAACCAAGAGCAGAGATGTTAAAAGCTGAGCTATATGGCTGTCCCTTCTACCGATTGTTGACTCCCGCAACCTTTCAATGCTTTCTACGACGTAGGTTAGGGACTCTTTTGAGTTGTACAGACACAGGCACCCATGGGGTGTGAAGGTGGGAGTGTGGAAGGAGTTAACAGGAAGTCGTACATTGCCCTCGATAGGTCGCAGGGTGAGCTCATACATCTTCCCATCCAACACATACCGGTCGTCATTGGTACAGAGAGCTCTGATCTCATTGGCAAACTCCCTAGCCAGTCCGTCTTTGCCCAATATCACAAGGTTGATGCGGTCCGCTTTAATATCCCCAAAATAAGACTTCACGTTGAAGAATGGGTAGCATGTTGGGAAGCGTGAGGCCAGGAGCTGCTCTATCCTGAAGTCTCCACACTGTGGGCTGCTGGGACAGGTCTCCTTGGTGGGGTGGTAGACAAAGTGAATATGCTTCAATACCAGAGCATCTCTCTCAGCTGGAAGCTTCTGCAGGGCTTTGAACCGCTGCTCCTCCCCTAAAACCTCCTGGATGGCCCCCATCTTCTCCTTGCTGGGCTTTGCGTCCACCTCCAGCTCATAGAAGAGCTCGGAATACTCCAGCAGAAGCTCCTGGAAGTCCTCTTTAGCGTGGCCGATGATCTCTTTCTGGTGGCGGTTGTAGAGGTCCAGGTACTCTGATTCCTCCAACCATTGGTAGAAGTCTTCATTCATGATGAAGCTGCGGGCCTCTTCCCAGGGCTTGCCAGGCGTGACAAAGGGAGAACAGGCCAACTTGTGCTTGAACTCCTGCCTCATCTCAGCCCGCTTGCACTCATTCCTCAGGTGCTCCAGGTGGGCGTCGAAAATGTCCTCGGCTGGTAACGTTTCCAGCAGGTCTGAGGGGATACGCTCATCCTCCATGTTGTCTATGTGAGACGTGTCCTCCCATGGAGAGTCCTCCAGAACTACAAACCAGTGGGCAAAGTGCTGCTTGGACTCCAGGACCTTCTGAACCCCAGACCAGCTCAGCTGGTCGATCTCATCCAGGTCAGGCACCAGGGAGCTAAGTGCTAGAGGAAGAGTGCTCAGATAGATTTTCCGACGTCTCTCAATGTGCTCCTGTTTCAGACGGTACACAAGCTGCTGGAAGAGCTTCTTGCATTTTGCTGTACCCTCCAGAAAGACGTATTCATTGAACTCTGAAGAGGTGTGCATGCGTCTGCTGGTGTTAAGCCAGGTCTCGTTGTGGTTCTTCACTATGCGGTTGACTAACCATTCGTATCGGTCTTTAGCCAAGGCTATCTGCTGACTCTGAAGCTTGAGGGCCTCAAAGTAAGGAATGATCTTGGGCTTGCCCCTGCTCTTATCAATGAGTTGCACCAAAGTAAGGAAGGCTAGGTCAACATTGATGTTAGAGCGTGCAGATGTCTCCACTACTGGAAGACTCTTTTTAGTGATGGCAAAGGTGTGAGAATCTTTGATGTAGCGTTCAACCCCCTCATCACACTTGGTTAAGACCAGCACAATGGGCTTCTTTGTTTTGCTCAGATGACCGTAAAGGTTTGTGACAAACTTCAACTGGTCGTCAAAGTTGCGGTTCATCCCCCTACTGACGTCCATACAGAGCACGAACCCGTCAGCCTGTATCTTGCCCTCGGGCATCTGCTTCTGCTCAAAGTCCTGCTCCAGCCCCAGCTGGTCCGTGCAGAAGTACATCAGCTTCTCTGCAGAGGCCAGCTTGGTGGAGGCCGCCCTCTTGATGTAGGGCTGCATGGCAGTGCTGCGGTGTGGCTGGAACGTCTGGTCATCAATGAACTCTGTCTGCTCCACCACATGCATCCTGCACTCCGGCCCCTCCTCCACCACCCGCCCCACCTCCCCCCAGAACAGGAAATGGTCATTGTTAACCACTCTACCCCCAAAGTCACTGGTGCTCAGCACTGACGTGTGGTCCAGATAGAAGTCATCGGCGCTGGGGCGCACAAAGCGGTTGCACAGACAGGACTTACCCACTCCACACTGGCCCTTCTCTTTCTCAGTTCCTGACAAACCCACCACAATAAGGTTGTATGTGGGTGACTTAACATCTTGCTTTTTCGCCATCATTATCATCAACTGACACTCATCCTGCCATAATCAGGCACTCGATCAGAGAGTACACTTGGACGTGTGTCCATAAAGTGGCACTGGGGATGATGTTTAGTTGCCGTTTCCTCTAGTGTGCTACATGTTCTATCAACAACAGTGCAGGGGTGTAGCAAAGACAGAGGCTTCTCTCAGTCATTCCTAATGTAGCTATGACCCTGCCAGACAAAATAAAAGAGCACAAAAATAAGAATTAGCTAAACAAAATCTTACCTTTATGTTAAAAAATAACAAATACTAGTTTGAGGAAAGTTAACCTAATTCCTGCTCTCATCAAAAAAAATAACAGTCAAACACCTTCACAAGAAAAACAGTGGTTAAAAGAAGACAACACTAAGAATAATTTCCCTTCAACTTAATAAGAGAACAGTGAGTAGGGACATTCATTTATAATCTCATCTCAAGCTGGGCTGGCCTTTTAATAGAACAGCAAATGAGATACACAAAGAAAAAAACTCAATATTCCCTGCAAATAAAGTGAGACTTAAAATACAGTGCCTTCAGAAAAGTATTCATACCCCTTGACTTATTCCACATTGTTGTGTTAGACTGAATTTAAAATGTATTAAATAGATGTTCTTTCCCCCAAACTCATCTACATACAATACCCCATAATGACAAGTTTTTATACATTTGTGCAAATTTATTGAATATGAAATACAGAAACAACTACTTTACGTATTCACACCCGCACTCATATTTGGCAGTGAATACAGCTGTGAGTCTTTCTGGATAAGTCTCTAAGAACTTTGCACAACAGGATTGTACAATATTAGCACATTCTTTTTGAGCTCTGTCAAGTTGGTTGTTGATCATTGCTAGACAGCCATCTTAACGTATATTTTGAAGACAATTTACAGTACCAGTCAAAAGTTTGGACACGCGTACTCATTCAAGAGTTTTTATTTTTACTATTTTCTACATTGTAGAATAATAGTGAAGACAAACTATGAAAAACACATGGAATCATGTAGTAGCCCCCCAACAAAAGGGAACCACACATGTGGAGATCCGTTCACCTACTCTCGCTCTCACAAAGACATGGCAGTTGGAACCAAAAATCTCAAATTTGGACTACAGACCAAAGGACAGATTTCCATCGGTCTAATGTCCATTGCTCGTGTTTCTTGGCCCAAGCAACTCTTATTCTTATTGGTGTCCTTTAGTAGTGAAGACCTGATTCACGCAGTATACTCTGAACAGTTGATGTTTAGATGTGTCTGTTACTTGAACTCTGTGAAGCATTTATTTGGGCTGCAATTTACAAGGCTGGTAACTCTAATGAACATATCCTCTACAGCACAGGTAACTCTGGGTCTTCCTTTCCTGTGGCGGTCCTCGTGAAAGCCAGTTTCATCATAGCGCTTGATGGTTTTTGTGACTGCACTTGGAGAAACTTTCAAAGTTCTTGACATTTTCCGGATTGATTGACCTTCATGTCTTAAAGTAATGATGGTCTGTCGCTACTCTTTGCTTATTTGAGCTGTTCTTGCCATAATATGGACTTGGTCTTTTACCAAATAGGGCTATCTTCTGTATACCACCCCTACCTTGTCAAAACACAACTGATGGACTCAAATGCATAACTCTTAGAGCTACTACCCCCCTACTTTTTTCAATTTCCACCTGAAGACATACTCAAATCTAACTACCTGTAGCTCTGGCCCAGAAGCAAGGATATGCATATTCTTGGTAGCATTTGAAGAAAACACTCTGAAATTTGTGTAAATGTGAATTGAATGTAGGAGAATATAACACAATAGATCCGGTTTAGATAATACAATGAAAAAAACAAATTATTTATTTTTATTGTTGTATCATCATCTTTAAAATGAACAAGATAAAACAAACATTCAGATGGGATGATGGGGACAATTTCAGTGGAAAATATAAGAGGGCAACAGTACTTGTGCAAAGTTTCAGAATGATAACTTCCAAAATGAGTGTGCTACATGACATTTATCATGAAGTCACCCAGGTGTCCCACACAAGTAGCCCAAATGTACCCAAGTGGCCAAATATATACATTTACAACATAACGTAGGTAACTATTTACACACTTTCAATATTTGGAAGACCCTCAGTCCTCTATCAAAACAAATTTATTTATATAGCCCTTCGTACATCAGCGAATATCTCAGAAACCCAGCCTGAAACCCCAAACAGTAAGCAATGCAGGTGTAGAAGCATGGTGGCAAGGAAAAACTCCCTAGAAAGGCCAAAACCTAGGAAGAAACCTAGAGAGGAACCAGGCTATGAGGGGCGGCCTGTCCTCTTCTGGCTGTGCCGGGTGGAGATTATAACAGAACATGGCCGAGAATTTCAAACGTTCATAGATGACCAGCAGGGTCAAATAATAATAATCACAGTAGTTGTAGAGGACGCAACAGGACAGCACCTCTAGAGTAAATATGAACAGTTTAGGGTTCCATTGCCGCAGGCAGAACAGTTGAAACTGGAACAGCAGCAGGGCCAGGTGGACTGGGGACAGCAAGGAGTCATCATGCCAGGTAGTCCTGACGCATGGTCCTAGGGCTCAGGTCCTCCGAGAGAGAGAAAGAGAGAATTAGAAAGAGCATACTTAAATTCACACAGGACACCGGATAAGACAGAAGAAGTACTCCAGATATAACTGACTGACCCTAGCCCCCCGACACAAACTACTGCAGCATAAATACTGGAGGCTGAGACGGGAGGGGCCAGGAGACACTGTGGCCCCATCCGATGAGACCCCCGGACAGGGCCAAACAGGAAGGATATAACATCACCCACTTTGCCAAAGCTCTACACAATATTGTGCTGCTGAGGTATAATAAATAAATATATATCATATATATATAATATATATATAATAAATATATAATATAATAAATATATAATATATATATATATATAATAAATATATATAATATAATATATATATATAATAAAATATATATATATAGTAAAATATATACATGTATAATAAAATATATATATGTATAATAAAATATATATATGTATAATAAAATATATATATTATACCTCAGCAGCACAATATTGTGTAGAGCTTTGGCAAAGTGGGTGATATATGAGTACAGGGAACATAAGGTTGAATATATTATTATAGACCTGCTACCTACTGTCGCTTTATATTATGACATTTCAGCTAGATCTACTGTCTATTATATTATGACAGACCAGCTAGATCTAATGTCTTTATTATATTACAACAGACCAGCTGTATCTACTGTCTCCATTTCACTTTGGCCATTGTTGTGGGCCTGCCCTCCCCTCAACAGCCTCAAATAGGCTATTTCATTTCACAAATAATATTTTATATTATTAATTATTAACAATTAGCATGAGAAGAACTTACCAGTTCAAAACGGTGACATTGTTCCTCTTCTGCAGGCACGTTACAGATTATACACAGTGGCTACAACCTGTGTCCTCTCCGTTCAAAAAATATTCCTCCACTTGGGAATCGCTAAATGAATCGTCCTACAACAATCTCGGTCTCACTTTTCCGATCAATTTCTTCTAAAATTGTGTGTACATCTGTATATCTAGACTTAGATTTAGCTTTCCCTGACTTAGTCACCATACTGATTGATATATAAACAGCTGAATCTGCGCGTTTACCAAAACAACGCTGTGCGTAAAATGCGTAGCTCCTTCCGGAATGAAACTTCAATTGTGAATGACTCTCTTTACGCTGGAGTTTACGACATGGGTTGGTCTTCCAACACACAACCATTGCATATTGCCGCTTACCTCAGCTCATTGGCTATCTTCCCAGCTAGATTTCAAGACGATCAGTGGTCATTGGGTTAAAATACAGTCAATCAACGAGACAGTGGTCATATAATTGGTGCACAATGAGCTCGTCACTTGTTGTCTTCCAATCGGTTTTCTCGGGTCAATACGTCCCGCAAAATGACCCATCAAGTTTGGTTGTGTTACAAACAAACAGTTGATTGCAAGGAAACCAAACATGACTGGATAAAGTCAGGTATAGTCTGTGTATTTATGTTGAATGTTTCGTCGAAAATTGAATGACACGAAATTCAACGAGATAAGCGTTCACAAAATGTTTTGTGTTAGGCTATAAAAAATGATTTAACCGAACAAAAGAGCATTCATTGTGTAACAACGAGGCTTGGGATTGCAAACAGAGCAAGATATTCAAAGGTAAACGATTTATTTCAATGCAATCTTTGATTTTGTTACGCAAGTGCTGGTTGAACAAGCAGTTTGATATGGGGGTCTGTGCTCAGATAATCACATCGTATTCTTCCACAGTAAATCTTTTTTTAAATCTGACAAAACAGTTGGATTAGCAAGATTCTAGGCTTTTGAAGCATGTGAGACACTTGTATTTTCAGGACTGTTTAATATGACTATTTGTGACGAACACCGTATGTTGTCGAATTCAAACCCGGATCCATTATGGGTGGTTGAGAGAAGTTAAGAAGGAAAGACAGTCCACAAATTAACAAGGCACACCTGTGAATTGAAATGCATTCCAGGTGACTACCTCATGAAGCTGGTGGAGAGAATGCCAACAGTGTGCAAAGCTGTTATCAAGGCAAAGGTTGGCTACTTTGAAGAATCTCAAATATATTTGGATTTGTTTAACACTGTTTTGGTTACTACATGATTCCATGTGTGTTATTTTACACTGAAATATCACATTTACATAAGTATTCTGACCCTTTACTTGCTGAAGCACCTTTGGCAGCAATTACAGCATCGGGTCTTCTTGGTTAGGATGCTACAACATTTGCACACCTGTATTTGGGGAGTTTCTCCCATTCTTCTCTGTAGATTCTCTTAAACTCTGTCAGGTTGAATGGGGAGCGTCGCTGTACAGCTATTTTCAGGTCTTTCCAGAGCTGTTCGATCGGGTTCAAGTCCGGGGCTCTGGCTGGGCCACTCAAGGACATTCAGAGACTTGTCCCGAAGCCACTCCTGCGTTGCCTTAACTGTATGCCCAGAGTCGTTGTCTTGTTGGAAGGTGAACCTTCACCCCAATCTGAGGTCTGGAGCAGGTTTTCATCAAGGATCTTTCTGTACTTTTCTCGGTTCATATTTCCCTCGATCCTGAAAAATAGCCTTACAGCATGATGCTACAACCACCATGCTTCACCGTCAGGATGGTGCCATGCTTCCTGTAGGCACTGTATGTTGAGGGGGTATGTAGTAAAACTAGATTTCATTTTCTTTCCTTGCCTTGCCTTGTATGAGAGGTGTCGCCTGAAAGGATTCTACATGGGACTGGAGTCACACCATTCTGACCGCTCAGCCATGGATCCATACTATTTACCTCAATGACAAGTGTATCACATATAGGCTACTGACAAGCCCACAAAAGGATCACAACAACTACAGTACATGTGATGGAAATAATGGTGTTGCATTGGAAAGCGGACATTTTAAGGCAACATAACTTGCTTAGTCTGGCCAAGAGAAGCTAGAACAATTCCTTCAATTCTTACAGTACACCATTGCTCTATTTTGTGTATTATTATTTTTTTCCCACTGATCTTAACTTTTTTTTTGTACATTATGTTTCCGCCATCATTTCCTATGACCGAAAAAAGCTTTTGGACATTAGAACAGCCATCACTAACTTCGATTTGGACGAGGCCTTCTACTTCAATGAGATGGAGGCGAAATACATTAAGACTGTAATATACTAGACTTCTCTGAGTCATGTCTGAACAAGGACAATATACATCTAGCTGGTTTTTCTATGCATCGGCAGGCCAGAAGAGCAGAGCCCGGTAAGATCAGAGGGTGGTGTGTGTCTCTTTGTTAACAACAGCTGGTGAGCAATCTATAATATTAAGGAAGTCTCGAGGTTCTGCTCGCCTGAGTTAGAATACCTCATGATAAGCTGTTTACCATACCATAGCTGTCTATTTACCAGTACAAACTGATGCTGGCACTAAGACAACACTCAACAAGCTGTATAGGGCCATAAGCAAACAAGAAAATGCTCTTCCAGAGGCGGCACATCCAATTGCCAATGATTTGAATGCAGGAAAACTGAAATCCATTTTACCTCCTTTCTACCAGCATGTCACCTGTTTAACTAGAGAGAAGAAGAAAAAAAATACTCTAGATCACCTTTCCTCCACACACAGAGACGCATACAAAGCTCTCCCTCCATTTGGCAAATCTGATCATAACTCTATCCTCCGGATTTCTGCTTACGAGCAAAAACTCAAACAGGAAGTATCAGTGACACGCTCAATACGGAAGTAGTCCGGTGAAGCGTATGCTTCACTAGCACAGACTGGAATATGTTCCGGGATTTATCCAAAGGCATTGAGGAGTTTACCACATTGGTCACTGGCTTCATTAATAGGTGCATCGACGACGTCATCCCCACAGTCTCCATATCCCAACCAGAAACCATGGATTACAGGCAACATTCGCTCTGAGCTAAAGGCTCGAGCTGCCACTTTCAAGGAGCGGGACTCTAATCCGGATGCTTATGAGAAATCCCGCTGCGCACTACAATGAACCATCCAACAGGCAAAGCGCCAACACAGGAATAAGATCGAATCCTACAACACTGGCTCTGACCTCTTGTATTATTTATATCTTAATGTTTTTGCACTGACTCTCTTGAACAAGGTCTATGCACGCTCACTATAAAAACGCTCACCATCCAAAAACACTATACTGACACTCCAACACACACACAAGCATATTGACACCACACACACTGCTGCTACTCTGTTTATTATATATCCTGATTGCCTAGTCACTTTTACCCCTACCCACATGTATATACTGAATTACCTCAACTACCTCATACCCTTGCACATTGACTCAGTACTGGTACTCCTTGTATATAGCCTCGTTATTTTGTTACCATTTTTATTTTTTATTGAGCAAATATTTTTCTTACTTTTTTAACTCTATTGTTGGGAATTGGCTCGTGAGTAAGCATTTCACAGTGCAGACTACACCCGTTGTATTCGGCGCATGTGACCAATAAAATGGGATTTGATGTTGGTCATGTCAAGTGAATCAAATCAGGGTTACAATACCCTATAGACAGCTTGGGATTGAATCATTAACCTGCTAGTAAGTAGACCGGTTCCCTAACCATAAAGCTCTATTGTACTCCTGCCCAGAGCTATCTTCACTTTGGCACTTTTTCACACTACTCATGACTTGGCAGGTTTCGTAGTGTGAGCAGGGAGGGGAGTGGTGGAGGAAAAGGAGAAGCACTCTTCACACTAATTGGAATCCCATCCTACCTATTGCTAGCCAAGACCATTGAAGGGATGGATGGTCTCGGTGTCCCTCATAACCATGCAAGATAAGTCATCCATCTCGAGGGTGGCCAAGGACCACTTCGGACAAAGAGCTGGGCAGTGGTGTTGGATTCCTTGCCAACCGGGACCTTTAGTGGTCACTATTAAGTAGAAATGCTCTCAATAATGGACTTGATCATGGATGAATGACAAACATTTACAGTGCATTAGGAAAGTATTCAGACCCCTTGACTTTTCCCACTTTGTTACGTTACAGCCTTATTCTAAAATTGATAAAATAAAAATCCTTATCAATATACATATAATACCCCATAATAACAAAGTGAAAACAGGTTTTAATTATTTATTTTTTTTAAATTGTTTTACAAATGTATAAAAAAAAATCAGAAATACTTTCTTAGGGCTGAGATCCCGTTAACGGACAACAGTCAGTGAAAGTGCAGGGCGCCAAATTCAAAACAACAGAAATCTACTAATTAAAATTCCTCAAACACATCTTATACCATTTTAAAAGGTAATCTTTCAAAACTTTCAAATAGGCTTTACAGCAAAAGTACCACAAACGATTATGTTAGGTTAGAGCCATATCACAGAAAAACAGCCATTTTCCCAGCCAAAGAGTGGAGTCACAAAAAATCTGAAATAGAGAAAGAATGAATCACTAACCTTTGATGATCTTCATCAGATGACACTCATAGGACGTCATGTTACACAATACATTTTTGTTCGATAAAGTTCATATTTATAAAACAAAATCTCAGTATACATTGGCGCGTTACGCTCACACACTAAGCAAACCATGCAATAATCTGAGTACGGCGCTCAGAGAACCAACAAGCCAAAAAGATGTCGCCATATTGTGCAGTCAACAGAAGTCATAAATAACATTATAAATATTCACTTACCTTTGATGATCTTCATCAGAATGCACTCCCAGGAATCTCAGTTCCACAATAAATGTTTGATTTGTTCGATAGTGTCCATCATTTATGTCCAAATAGCTACTTTTGTTAGAGCGTTTGGTAAACAAATCAAAACTCACGAAGCGCGTTCACTAGTTGCAGGCGAAATGTCAAAAAGTTATGTTACAGTCCGTAGAAACATGTCAAACGATGTATAGAATCAATCTTTAGGATGTTTTTAACATAAAACTTTAATAATATTCCAACCGGAGAATTCCTTTGTCTTCAGAAAAGCAAATGGAACGGGAGCTACCTCTCATGTGAATGCGCATGACTGCTGGCAGACCTCTGACTCATTCCCCTCTCATTCAGCCCCCCTTCATAGTAGAAGCCTCAAACAAGTTTCTAAAGATGGATGGCATCAAGCCTTAGGAAGTGGACAATGACCAATATCCCACTGTATCTTCAATTTGGGCTGAGTTGAAAATCAACCAACCTCAGATTTCCCACGTCCTGGTTGGATTTGCTCTCAGGTGTTTGCCTGCCATATGAGTTCTGTTATACTCACAGACATCATTCAAACAATTTTAGAAACTTCAGATTGTTTTCTATCCAAATATACTAATATTATGCATATAGCAACTGGGACTGAGGAGCAGGCAGTTTACTACGGGCACCTTATTCATCCAAGCTACTCAATACTGCCCCCAGCCATAAGAAGTTAAGTATTCATACCCTTTACTATGAGACTCGAAATTGAGCTCAGGTGCATCCTGTTTCCATTGATCATCCCTGAGATGTTTCTACAACTTGATTGGAGTCCACCTGTGGTAAGTAGCCTAGTGGTTAGAGCATTGGGCGAGTAACCGAAAGGTTGCTAGATCAAATCCCTGAGCTGACAAGGTACAAATCTGTTGTTCTGCCCCTGAACAAGGCAGTTAACCCACTGTTCCTAGGCAGTCAGTCAATAAGAATTTGTTCTTAACTGACTTGCCTAGTTAAATAAAAAATGTAATTAATAAAAAATTCAATTGATTGGACATTTTTTTTAGAAAGGCACAAGTCTGTCTACATAAGGTCCCACGGTTGACACAGCATGCCAGAGCAAAAACCAAGCCACGAGGTCGAAGGAATTGTCCTTAGAGCTCAGAGACAGGATTGTGAGGGGGTACAGATCTGGTGAAGGGTACCAAAAAATGTCTGCAGCATTAAAGGTGGCCGCCATCATTCTTAAATGGAAGAGGTTTGGAACCACCAAGACTATTCCTAGAGTTGGCCACCCGGCCAAACTGAGCAATCAGGGGAGAAGGGTCTAGATCAGGGAGGTGACCAAGAACCCGATGGTCACTCTGACAGAGCTAGAGTTCCTCTGTGGAAATGGGAGAACCTTCCAGAAGGACAACCGTATCTGCAGCACTCCACCAATCAGACCTTTATGGTAGAGTGGCCAGACAGAAGCTACTCCTCAGTAAAAAAGCACATGACAGGCTGCTTAGAGTTTGCCAAAAGGCTCCTAAAGACCCAGACCATGAGAAACAAGATTCTCTGGTCTGATGAAACAAAGATGGACCTCTTTGGCCTGAATGCCAAGCTTCACATCTGGAGGAAACCTGGCAACATCACTACAGTGAAGCATGGTGGTGGCAGCATCATGCTGTGGGGATGTTTTTCAGCAGCAGCGCTCAGGACCTCAGACAGGGGTGAAGGTTCACCTTCCAACAGAACATCAACCCTAAAACACACAGCCAAGACAACACAGGAGTGGCTTCGGGACAAGTCTCTGAACATCCTTGAGTGGCCCAACCAGAGCCCGGACTTGAAAATCTTCTCTGGAGAGACCTGAGTAAATTAAAGTAAATTAATTACAGGTTTCTTGAGTTATTTTAGATTAATTCTGACTATTTTGAGGAAGTGTACAGTCATGGCCAAAAGTTTTGAGAATTACACAAATATTAATTTTCACAAAGTCTGCTGCCTCAGTGTCTTTAGATATTTTTTGTCAGATGTTACTATGGAATACTGAAGTATAATTACAAGCATTTCATAAGTGACAAAGGCATTTATTGACAATTACACAAAGTTGATGCAAAGAGTCAATATTTGCAGTGTTCACCCTTCTTTTTCAAGACCTCAGCAATCCACCCTGGCATGCTGTCAATTAACTTCTGGGCCACATCCTGACTGATGGCAGCCCATTCTTGCATAATCAATGCTTGGAGTTTGTCAAAATGTGTGGGTTTTTGTTTGTCCACCCACCTCTTCAGGATTGACCACAAATTCTCAATTGGATTAAGGTCTGGGGAGTTTCCTGGCCATGTACCCAAAATATTTATGTTTTGTTCCCCAAGCCACTTAGTTATCACTTTTGCCTCATGGCAAGGTGCTCCATCATGCTGGAAAAGGGATTGTTCGTCACCAAACTGTTCCTGGATGGTTGGGAGAAGTTGCTCTCGGATGATGTGGTGGTACCATTCTTTATTCATGGCTGTGTTCTTAGGCAAAATTGTGAGTGAGCCCACTCTCTTGGTTGAGAAGCAACCCCACACATGAATGGTCTCAGGATGCTTTACTGTTGACATGACACAGGACTGATGGTAGCGCTCACCTTGTCTTCTCCGGACAAGCTTTTTTCCAGATACCCCAAACAATCGGAAAGGGGATTCATCAGAGAAAATGACTTTACCCCAGTTCTCAGCAGTCCAATCCCTGTAACTTTTGCAGAATATCAGTATGTCCCTTATGTTTTTCCTGGAGAAAAATGGCTTCTTTGCTGCCTTTCTTGACACCAGGCCATCCTCCAAAAGTCTTCGCCTCACTGTACGTGCAGATGCACTCACACCTGCCTGCTGCAATTCCTGAGCAAGCTCTGTACTAGTGGAGCCCCGATCCCACAGCTGAATCAACTTTAGGAGACAGTCCTGGCACTTGCTGGACTTTCTTGAGCGCCCTGAAACCTTCTTCACAACAATTGAACCACTCTCCTTGAAGTTCTTGATGATCTGATAAATGGTTGATTTAGGCGAAATCTTACTGGCAGCAATATCCTTGCCTGTGAAGCCCTTTTTGTGCAAAGCAATGATGGCACGTGTTTCCTTGCAGGTAACCATGGTTGACAGAGGAAGAACAATGATTCCAAGCACCACCCTCCTTTTGAAGCTTCCAGTCTGTTATTCAAACTCAATCAGCATGACAGAATGATCTCCAACATTGTCCTCGTCAACACTCACACCTGTGTTAACGAGAGAATCACTGACATGATGTCAGCTGGTCCTTTTGTGGCAGGGCTGAAGTGCAGTGGAAATGTTTTTGGGGGATTCAGTTCATTTGCATGGCAAAGAGGGACTTTGCAATTAAATACAATTAATCTGATCACTCCTCATAACATTCTGGAGTATATGCAAATTGTCATCATACAAGCTGAGGCAGCAGACTTTGTGAAAATGTAGATTTGTGTCATTCTCAAAACTTTTGGCCACAACTGTATACTGGCTATGGCATCTCAAAATGGACAAACAAGACAAAGACAAGCGAATATCTTTTAAGGGTGTATGCGAGCACACTCGTTCGGTTCGCCTAGCCGACAATGGCTAGCCGCCAGCTTAATAAGAGGTTCTGAAGCATGCTGACACCTTTAGAATCAGGTAAGTTGGGGTAATATTGTTTGTCAAGTTGCCAAGCACTATATTTTATACAGAGGATGGGACCATACTGGAGATGCTCCATAACTAGAACCAATGCGCAAACAGGAAAAGCAAAGTATGATGAGACATAGTCTCTTTTATAAATCGAGAGTGAAATACAACCTCATCTCTAACATGTAGGCTCAGCATTCCCTAACAGTCCCATTGCAAGTCAGAATGTTGAACAAAGTTCATTTCAACTTACTTTACCTGACAATTTT
Organism: Oncorhynchus mykiss; assembly: GCF_013265735.2. Lineage (NCBI taxonomy): Eukaryota > Metazoa > Chordata > Actinopteri > Salmoniformes > Salmonidae > Oncorhynchus > Oncorhynchus mykiss. The sequence goes on along the minus strand of NC_048574.1, from coordinate 36,351,899 downwards.
GCCCACATGTCAAAGGTAATCTGAGACAAAATAGCCACAGGGAAGCGTTATCAACCCAACCTTCAGTACGCTGGTCTGTATAATGGGTTTTTTGCACCCTACAAACACTTGAGCAATATGGCTGAGCCTAACCGAACCACAGACCGAACGTTGTCCCACGTAATCATATGGCAAATTCCACAAACACTTCCAGCTGATTGAGAGGAAACGTGCTTTGGTCGACTATGTTTGATTATTGTTTGGATTATTGTGCATAATGTTCAATGCGTCAGGAGACTGAAAATACAAGCGAGAGAACCTCAGAGAGAAATTAGGGTAAACAACATTTTCCTGTGGATACCCCATCTCCTACTGTCAAAAGGACCAACAGCACAGACAACCGATAAAGAGTAAATATCATTTTATTCAACATTATGGCTTGTAGACTCCTGTCTTTTTAGGCAGACTTCCTTCAGACTGAATATCCATGGGGTAACCATGGTAACATACTGATGTTTAGGCAAGAGGATGCTCAAAGTACAACCAGAAAACAACCATACTGTATTATTGTGATACAGTCACGCATGTAAATAGAAACATATACATGTACGGGTGTGTGTACCGTTTCAATATTGAAATGAAATGTGTCAACGTAGGCTACTGCCATTCAATAAAACGTTATTGTTTATCAAATTTGGCATCTCATATTCTAAACCTATAGAAAATTCAAACCATGTCTACATTCCTCAGCAAAGGCACAGTAGGAAGTCAATTGCGTTTAGCTGAGCTAGGCCTGACAGACAACCAGCTGGAACAAGCAAATTCTTTGGAAGTGAAAACAAGCAAGTCATTATCCTACCCTGTGATTGTAAAGATACATGGCTTTCTAAATTCAGAAGAACACATACTTGCGTCATATTGTTCAAAGTCGTCAATATAGCGGGTTACAACTCCTTATGCATATTGTAATGGATTAGCAAAGGTTTTGGAATGAATGTTCATGGAAAGGACTGGCCACACCAGGCCTCTTGTCCACAGAATAAATTGCCGAATCGTAACTAAAACACATTTACCTCGTATTTCCGAATCCACTTGGACTTTTTAAAAATCAGCAGTTTCACTCAAATATACATTTGTAACAGACAATTGTTACAATTGTGCGTAAATTGATCATGAGAATGTCTCTCGAACACTGGTTTCAATCCGTGTTTCAGATTAAAATGGGGAGAAAGTGAATACATACCATCGCATTCTCCCTGCATCCGTCAGGCCAGCGCTTGCCGCAGCAGCCCTGTCCGCATGATATGCATGTACATAAGAAACAAAAATAACGTGGCTCTTCTGATTCCCAGACAGAACTAAGTAGGTTATTATTGTTTGCTTACATATTAATTGTGAATCTACATCTCGATGGTTTTCTAATCCATTGATCTGTGTATTTTTTGTGCTAATAAAACTACAAAGGTAAAAAAAAAATCTTTTTCTCTCCTTGTTAAAAATGAAAGGCGTATAAAAGCTTGTTTCGCCGTCTTCTCCTTGCTTCACCACGTTGCGTTTGGCGAATTATTATGCCCATTGTTGTGGCAACATCATACTGGATCGATCATGCACGGGACACCGGTCCAGTTTGCTGCACTTCCTGTACAATGTTTCTTCTAAACAGCCCTAATGCAACAAATTGGTAACGTCCTTATCATTTTAACAAGAGATGGCGTGTGTGAAAGTGTTTTTTTTCCAGCTTCCCAATAATGGCGACGGCCCTTCTCCCAGAGCTAATTCTCTTCTCCTTTTCTCTGAAAAAAAAGCAACTACGGAGACAGACGCGGAGGAGACTCGCCCAGCGGCACGCACACACAACTGCAGCACGTACAATATTTACAAAGGCGAGACGCTGCTGTCATGCCGACACGCGTAATCGCCATCACTGTTACAAATATGACTTTAGCCAACATATGTCAAGCTCCCATAAATTAAATTGGCTTTGGTATATCTCTGTGTCAAGACCACTTAGGCTGCATTCATGCTTTTCTCTATTGGCATCACCTGCTTTAGTAGGCCTTATGTATTTGTCTTATTCTATTAACATTGTGTCCTACTCTAAATTCACCCAATGCATCATAGTAGGCGTAATCTTTTTTCAAATTATTATTAGGCTAATCTATGAAAGGCCATTCCACCACAATTTTTTGGTCGATACTTACTCCAAATGTTTAGATACTTAACTAAAAATGTCGAGATACTATATAAACATTTCGAGATCCTATCCTAAATATTTGAGATACTATCTCAAAGTGTCGAGATACTAAATCGAAATTTCGAGATATTTGTTATGGTCCGGTAATACAGGACTAGTAAAGGCCCAGTGCATTTTTTTTGTGAGATAATTGTTATTATTATTATTTTTGTACAGCTTTAGGTAGGTTAGAGAAGCCTATGCACCCTGATCCTCTCTGGTCAGGGGAAGTGGTAAGGCATGTATTTATAGCCTAAATCAGGCATATTTATTTGTGTTAAGAGAAAATGTGAATGTGATCAAATGTATTTTATATTCAAACCTCGGGTGGCTAGGCTACCTAGACCTTATCAATCCAAAATGATTGACTGGAATTAATCAATCAACACAATAGTGATTAAATACTGATTGAGTAACTTTAATTACAGATGCAAAAGGCCCACATGATGCAACCCTGCATGCTCAGCCCTATATTGTCCAATAGCAGTTGTTGTCTAGTTTTTATAGAAGCCCATTCCCACCACCCAAAACATTTTTTTAAAGTCGATATTATCTCAAGATTTTTAGATATATCAAGTCAACATTTTGAAATACTAATTCAAAATATCGAGATACTACCTAAAAATGTCAAAATACTATCTAAACATTTCCAGATATAGGATATGTTTCTTCATTTGTAGCATTGTGTGGTGATTTCCATCTATTCATGTTGCATAGATCAGCACAGCAATAACCTTCCAGGTAAAGACATTCCTGTGGTCCATTAAGCTACACATTGTGTGTGTGTATCAATGTCCTGTTTAGGACAATAAATATAAAATGTATATGTTATCTGACAGAGTTGATAATATTGTGCTGCTTTTTATGATAATTTGGGTTATTATTTTCCGTGGCTTAGCTGATATTGTAATAATATGTGTAATTAGAGGGGCGTGGTGTTACCTACTTTGTCCATGTCTTAAGACTCCCCATGTCTATTGTTATACATTGATTGGTTGGGGTGTATTTGTGGCCCTGATAAGCACCTAATTTTCTTAATTTCTTACATAGGCAATGGACAATATCATTGAGGACTACTTCCGTCGTGGATTCACACAACATAACAATACGTTTTCAGATCATATAGAGAGTTCTAAGCAGGAATCAGCTCTTGCGGGTTAAAAACAAAACCGATGGAGCAGAGGTGCTCTCTTTCATACAACAGCAGCTTCAAACATTAGGTCGACAGCATGGCTACTGGTGAATGCACCAGAAATGTTAGATGGCCTGAATAGTTACCGACAGGGAAAATGTCAGTCAACTTCTGTGCCTCCATCCAGGTGAGGGTGCCAACCTGGGAACAAGGAACCACCTGAGAAGTTGAGAATATAACGGTTGTGGCCCATTTTACTGTTTTCACACAAAATGACATGGCTAGAAGGCTACAAGACAAACAATGACCCTAGGATCATCGCTGGGTATTTCATGGATGCTGTGAGTGACAGTAACGGATGCCCCCATAGACTGAGGCTTGATCATGGAACTGAAAATACCCATATTGCAGAGATGCAAAAATGCCTGTGTCACTCTGTGGATGAGGCTGGAACAGACTGTGTCACTTTGGGCCCAGTACTGGAAATCAAAGAATTGAGCGTTTATGGCTCACTCTGAGAAGCAAATGTTGCTCGTTTTGGATGGACCATTTTGACCAGCTTAGAGGAGATGGGCACTTTGCACACATTTTCTTAGACACATTTCTGATCCAGTTTTGTTTCCAAAACACAATACAGGTAATACCATCTCTCATATAGTTAGTTGAGTTGTCTGATTTAGTATGCATGTCATTGTACTGTGTGTATTCCAGTACATGTGCAAATTAACTTAATTTGAGTATCCTTTTAACCCTATGAATTTCCAACTTTATGTACATTATCAATAACATTTTCTCCTGGTAAGCAACTTTTTAAGCCTCTCTTCAGCTATGTGTCAAATCAGTGTCAACTAATGTGCAAGCTCAGTGGAATCCCACATTATTTCCTCTGTCTAGGAGGTGCTGGATCAGGTGGTTTATGCATGGAGCAACCACTTAATAAGGCCATCCCACAACGCTCTGGCTCCCAATGGTCGGCCAATAATGATGAATGCGTTCCCCAACCTGTACGGAGCCCAGAACTACTTACAACCTGTGGACCGTAGGGAAGCTGATACTTGACGGGAGGACTGTGCTTTTAAAGACTACACTTGTAATGAGGATGTGTTTCACCTTTGTGTTGAACTCATGGCAGAACACAACCTTATAATGTCTGATGATCTGTATATATGAAATTATAGACTTCATCAAATGATCCTTGATGGACTGGGTGTTGAGGATTTTAGCTTCTTCTCTCACTTAAAGGGCCAATCTGCAGATGCTCCATACATTTTTTTACTTATAAATTAATGATAGGAATGGGGGGATACCTAGTCAGTTGTACAACTGAAATGTGTCTTCCACATTTAATCCAGCCCCTCATAATCAACATCCACGTCTTCACTGTCCAGGGAACAGTGGGTTAATGCTCTGTTCTAACAGAGGTATTATCCAAATTGGTTCAAACATTGAATACAGGTTAACAAATTATACATCCAAAGACAATAACTAGTTGTGACACTCTAACACCCCCCCCCCCCCCAAAAAAAAGTCTGGGTAGTTGTCATAGTATATTTAAGAAATAAGACCCAAGGGGGTGTGGTATATGGCCAATATACCACGACTAAGGGCTGTTCATAGGCATGACGCAACACCATATACCACAAACCCCGGAGCTGCCTAATTGCTATTATAAACTGGTTACCAAAGTAATTAGAGTAAACCATTTTTTTGTCAGCCAATCAGCATTCAGGGCTGAAACCACCCAGTTTATTATGACAACTTTGGAACAGAACTGCAGATATGCACTAGTGGTCTTTGCTGGAGGCCTTGGATCTCTGTAAAGCTGACTGCGATTCTCTTCCCCAAAAACAGATCAGATCCTGTGCAGAACGGGAGGAACTGACACAGCCGATGTGAATCTGCTTCTCTTAGATATGTCATCATACAGTGCATTCGGAATGTATTCAGACCCCTTGACATTTTCCCCATGTTATGTTACAGCCTTATTGTAAAATGGATGAAAGTGTTTTTTCCCCTCATCAATCTACACACAATACACCATAATGACAGAGCAAAAACAGATATTTTGATGTTTTCGTAAATTTATAAAAAATGTAAAACTGAAATCACATTTACATAAGTATTCAGACCCTTTGCTCAGTACTTTGTTTAAGGACCTTTGGCAGCGATTACAGCCTCGAGTCTTCTTGGGTATGACACTACAAGCTTGGCACACCTGTATTTTGGGAGTTTCTCACATTCTTTTCTGCAGATCCTCTCAAGCTCTGTCAGGTTGGATGGGGAGCATCACTGCACAGCTATTTCCAGGTCTCTCTAGACATGTTCGATCAGGTTCAAGACTTGTCTCGAAGCCACTCCTACGTTGTCTTGGCTGTGTGCTTAGGGTCATTGTCCCGTTGGAAGGTGAACCTTCGCCCCAGTCTGAGGTGCTGAGCGGAGCAGGTTTTCATCAAGGATCTCTCTGTACTTTGCTCTGTTCATCTTTCCCTCGATCCTAAAAAACATGCCCGCAGTATGATGCTGTCACCACCATGCTTCATCGTAGGGATGTTGCCAGGTTTCCTCCAGATGTGACACTTGGGATACAGGCCAAAGAGTTCAGTTTTGGTTTCATCAGACCAGAGAATCTTGTTTCTCATGATCTGAGGGTCTTTTATGTGCCTTTTGGCAAACTCCAAGCAGGTGCCTTTTGGCAAACTGGAGCTCTGTCAGAGTGACCATCAGGTTCTTGGTCACCTACAGTGGGGCAAACAAGTATTTAGTCGGCCACCAATTGTGCAAGTTCTCCTACTTAGAAAGATGAGAGAGGCCTGTAATTTTCATCATAGATACACTTCAACTACGACAGACAAAATGAGAAAAAAAATCCAGAAAATCACATTGTAGGATTTTTAATGAATTTATTTGCAAATTATGGTGGAAAATAAGTATTTGGTCAATAACAAAAGTTTATCTCAATGCTTTGTTATATACCCTTTGTTGGCAATGACAGAGGTCAAATGTTTTCTGTAAGTCTTCACAAGGTTTTCACACACTGTTGCTGGTATTTTGGCCCATTCCTCCATGCAGATCTCCTCTAGAGCTGTGATATTTTGGGGCTGTTGCTGGGCCACACGGACTTTCAACTCCCTCCAAAGATTTTCTATGGGGTTGAGATCTGGAGACTGGCTAGGCCACTCCAGAACCTTGAAATGCTTCTTACGAAGCCACTCCTTCGTTGCCCAGGCAGTGTGTTTAGGATCATTGTCATGCTGAAAGACCCAGCCACGTTTCATCTTCAATGCCCTTGCTGATGGAAGGAGGTTTTCACTCAAAATCTCACGATACATGGCCCCATTCATTCTTTCCTTTACATGGATCAGTCGTCCTGGTCCCTTTGCAGAAAAACAGCCCCAAAGCATGATGTTTCCACCCCCATGCTTCACAGTAGGTATGGTGTTCTTTGGATGCAACTCAGCATTCTTTGTCCTCCAAACACGACGAGTGGAGTTTTTACCAAAAAGTTATATTTTGGTTTCATCTGACCATATGACATTCTCCCAATCTTCTTCTGGATCATCCAAATGCTCTCTAGCAAATATCAGACGGGCCTGGACATGTACTGGCTTAAGCAGGGCACTGCAGGATTTGAGTCCCTGGCGGCGTAGTGTATTACTGATGGTAGGCTTTGTTATTTTGGTCCCAGCTCTCTGCAGGTCATTCACTAGGTCCCCCCGTGTGGTTCTGGGATTTTTGCTCACCGTTCTTGTGATCATTTTGACCCCACGGGGTGAGATCTTGCGTGGAGCCCCAGATCGAGGGAGATTATCAGTGGTCTTGTATGTCTTCCATTTCCTAATAATTGCTCCCACAGTTGATTTCTTCAAACCAAGCTGCTTACCTATTGCAGATTCAGTCTTCCCAGCCTGGTGCAGGTCTACAATTTTGTTTCTGGTGTCCTTTGACAGCTCATTGGTCTTGGCCATAGTGGAGTTTGGAGTGTGACTGTTTGAGGTTGTTGACATGTGTCTTTTATACTGATAACAAGTTCAAACAGGTGCCATTAATACAGGTAACGAGTGGAGGACAGAGGAGCCTCTTAAAGAAGAAGTTACAGGTCTGTGAGAGCCAGAACTCTTGCTTGTTTGTAGGTGACCAAATACTTATTTTCCACTATAATTTGCAAATAAATTCATTAAAAATCCTACAATGTGATTTTCTGGATTTTCTTTTCTCATTTTGTCTGTCATAGTTGAGGTGTACGTATGATGAAAATTACAGGCCTCTCATCTTTTTAAGTGGGAGAACTTGCACAATTGGTGGCTGACTAAATACTTTTTTGCCCCACTGTACCTGACCAAGGCCCTTCTCCCCCGATTGCTCAGTTTGGCTGGGCGAACAGCTCTAGGAAGGGTCTTGGTGGTTCCAAACTTCTTCCATTTAAAAAAAAAATGTTGGTACCCTTCCCCAGATCTGTGCCTCCACATAATCATGTCTCTGAGCTCTACGGACAATTCTTTCAACCTAATTTCTTGGTTTTTGCTCTGACATGCACTGTCAACTGTGCCTTATATAGACAGGTCTATGCCTTTCCAAATCATGTCCAATCAATTGAATTCACCACAGGTAGACTCTAATTAAGTTGTAGAAACATCTCAAGGATGATCAATGGAAACAGGATGCACCTGAGCTCAATTTTGAGTCTCATAGCAAAGGGCCTGAATACCAATGTAAAAAAGGTATTTTAATAAACATTTCAAAAATTGTTTCCGCTTTGTCATTATGGGGTATTGTGTGTACATTGGGAAGGAAAATGTTTTATTTCATCCATAATCTGAATGAACTGTTTATCGCTGGATGCCCTTTCCTGTGTGTCATGGTAGTTGGAAAAACCATGGAATTCTGCACTTTTCTTCCCGTTGGCTGTAGGTCTTCCTAAGCACCAAATATCTCTGTCATCTCCTGTTTCAGTGGATAGAGTGTAGTAGCCAACTGCTCTATGATGTATGCTGGCACTTGAATCAGAGTTTTGTGCAACAACTCCTCTTCCAGGTTGTCTGCTTTTGCCTTCTTTTGACAGCTGTGAATATCCAGGATTTCTGTCAACGGCTCTGGATCTACACTGCTGAAATCCAACCGACAGGCCTCTAAGGTCAAGTGCTCCTTTTCGGTTATGTACTTCAAGAAGTTTTCCAAAAGCTGTTTGTTCCAATATTGCTGGTGCCATTTTCAAAAGTAGGCATCGCTCCTTTTTCCATCCTTCTGCAATAATGCGGCCTACACTTTGCCAATCCTTTCCCCCAAAGTCGTATCGATGAAATGGCACCTTGAATGTACTACCCATGGTACACTGGTTGTAAAACTCCCAGAACTCAGATAAACAGTCCCTCAGAACTCCGCCCTCATCAGTGACCTGTTCGTACTTTCCATCAGGAAGACTGAGTTTGATCTGAACATCAGCTTCAAGTGGTGTCATCACATAAATGGTGGATCAGTTCCTTAAGTACTTTGTTCTCAATGGACAACTAGGGTTCTACTCTTTGCTGCATTGGTGGTAGGGTGTTTCATTGTCATCAGCAGCAACATTTGCTTCTTCTCTTTCATTAGTTTAATTTGCCTCTTCGCATACTTTTGTTGTCAGGTAGAACCTCATTATATTACCCTTTGTGATGTAATATTTTTTTGTACATTTGAATGCTCTTTGTATCAGTCAGATCCACATCAAAGTCTTAGATTGTTCCGTGATAATGTTCTCCATTTGGAAAATATAAATTCTCTGCCATTTCTTTTAATTATTTTTGTTCTACAGTTCATGGGGACATCACATTTGCGGGTCCCCCCACCTCACCTGGCAATGACTTGCACAATAGTTTTCTTCTTCCTCTGATACATAATCCACCCCACTTACCTTTTTCTGTTGTTCTGCAGAGCCTTTTTGATTTTGTCTCCCCACATGAGCCCTCTTCCTGTGGCGATTGATCTTTTGACTGATCTGTTGACTGATAGCTCTGTCTGACTGATGGCTCTGTCAAACAGTTTTGCTTTTCATTTCAAAGGGCATTTTGTCTTCTGCCTGCAGTATGTGAGAATGGCAAGGCCATCCTCATAGGATGGTAGGTAGGTGCGCAGCTGCTCATCACTCATGTGTGGAAGCACACTATCATCAATCTAATGCAGGAAAGAAAATAACTCTTCCTGAACTCTTCATGTGATAAGGATCAGCACTGCAGCTCACAATAGCTTGATTAAAGGTAAACAACACTATCTTGATATAACCTACACTTTTGCACCTTCTCCTTCTCCATCTTTCTTACATTATCCCCCGGAACATTCATGCCTCATAGGAAACTATAAAAGCCGTCCATCGTGCACACACACACATTTGACATGAACACTTCAACTGATGATTTCGTCAAAATGATACAATTACCTTAACAACCTTTCTCCATAGCGCAATACATTGAATCCAACACACAGCAAACCACTCCATACCAGAGTTATATCTAAAAGTGAAACAATAGGACTACATTTTAACATTGTCTGAAGATAATATTTCCTATCCAAATAAAAATGCTTTGTCATTAAGTTATTATTTTCAATGTACGCATCTTGGGGGTTTCTATTATTTTTATGACATTTTATATGCTATTGCTGCCCCCTGGTGTAGCCTACTGTTGTGTACTTGTAGGCCTATTGGTAAATGAAGTTTTTACAAGTCTATATGCATGGGGCCAGTACTACTACAATGCAAGTAAAAATTTAGTTCGAAGACAGGTCGAATATTTGCAATGTATACATTTTAAATTCCGTAGTTGCACACACCACACCAAAATGATATATTTGATAATTGATGACGTACTTCCAAAACTATTTGCGCACGGGGAGACAATAGAAGCATTGGAACGAGAGGACAGGACACCATGGTTACAGTTCGTCTGCCACTTTTCTAATGCGGTAGCTAGTTTGAGAGGATTACGGAGCTCGTGTGATTGCATAAATAACGGGAACATTAACTAAAGATACAACTTCAAGGTAAGATTTAATTCCAGCATTTTCTTCTTTGGCTAAAGCATTGCTTCAATTAGATGACATATTACATTTATAGTGAAGGCAACAGGCAGACCTCGTCATAATCCAGCGGATAAAAACCCGATAGATACCGGATAAAAACCCGATAAATTCCACTTTATGATACAAGTATCAAACTTGGTACAATAATACTAGCCTGGGTACAAGTCTCTTTAGTTAGTCCACTCCCTGTACTCCATGTGCCAAAGAGATGGGCCTTTCTGCCATCTTCAAATATGAACATTCTATCATTAATGAGCTCTAGAAGAACAGAAGATTTTATCCTAATTTGATCACCTTCATAGATAGCCTCCAATCACAACGATTGTGCAAATATTTGAACTATCACTTTTTTTCTCCACAGAACATGGCACAGATAGAACAATGAGACAGATATTTTACCGGATGTATAAAAGTGAAGCATCCGGTTGACGTTTCCACTCACTACCATAGGAAGCCCAGTGGCCGGCAGTGAGAGATGATGGAACAAAATAGATTTTGGCCCACATGCTGCGAATTTACTCATCGATTAAACATTTGATCTTAATTCAGTTTTCTGTTCCCAAAACTATAATATATTATGAACAGTGGACAAATTTTTTTTGTATACTTTTTTTGTAAACTACCGTTTGCCAAGGTTTTTAAAAATTGCTTTGTTTAGAAGGCGTACAAAGGCGAATTGAGCTATTGCACACCTCACTTTACGGAGTAGGCGTTCCCTAACGGAAATATGCAAATTCATGCTAGAATGCGCCAATAGGATCTCGCTAGCTCGTGCTTGGCTCTTCCCACCTCCTTGCTTGTTCTGCCCACTATGGCTCATTTGTTCCCATTTGAAATGACAGGTTGTGGTCTATCTTGTTTTAGTTATAAAAATAAAAATAATCTTTGATGATGGTATCTGGTTACCAAGCAACTGTTTTTGTTTGACGAACTGTTTTAGTTTGGACAAAAAATGTATTGATGGGGTTACCTGTTTAACCTCTAGCGACTCCCAAACCCGCATGCGGGAGCGTAATCATCGCCTGAAACTAATTAGCATAACGCAGTGGGCATAAATATCCCTAGAAAATGTTCCTATTCATGAAAATCACAAATTAAATATATTGAGACACAGCTTAGCCTTTTGTTAATCACCCTGTCATCTCAGATTTTCAAAATATGCTTTACAGCCAACGCTAGACAAGCATTTGTGTAAGTTTATAATAGCCTAGCATAGCATTATGCCTTGCTAGCAGCAGGCAACCTTGTCACGGAAATCAGAAAAGCAATCAAATTAAATCGTTTACCTTTGATGAACTTCGGATGTTTTCACTCACGAGACTCCCTGGTAGATTGAAGTGCTTTGAAGTGCTTTGAGAGACTAGTCAAGGACCAAATCACCTCCACCCTACCTGACACCCTAGACCCACTCCAATTTGCTTACCGCCCAAATAGGTCCACAGACGATGCAATCTCAACCACACTGCACACTGCCCTAACCCATCTGGACAAGAGGAATACCTATGTGAGAATGCTGTTCATTGACTACAGCTCGGCATTCAACACCATAGTACCCTCCAAGCTCGTCATCAAGCTCGAGACCCTGGGTCTCGACCCCGCCCTGTGCAACTGGGTACTGGACTTCCCCCAGGGCCGCCCCCAGGTGGTGAGGGTAGGCAACAACATCTCCTCCCCGCTGATCCTCAACACTGGGGCCCCACAAGGGTGCGTTCTGAGCCCTCTCCTGTACTCCCTGTTCACCCACGACTGCGTGGCCACGCACGCCTCCAACTCAATCATCAAGTTTGCGGACGACACAACAGTGGTAGGCTTGATTACCAACAACGACGAGACGGCCTACAGGGAGGAGGTGAGGGCCCTCGGTGTGTGGTGTCAGGAAAATAACCTCACACTCAACGTCAACAAAACTAAGGAGATGATTGTGGACTTCAGGAAACAGCAGAGGGAACACCCCCCTATCCACATCGATGGAACAGTAGTGGAGAGGGTAGCAAGTTTTAAGTTCCTCGGCATACACATCACAGACAAACTGAATTGGTCCACTCACACAGACAGCATCGTGAAGAAGGCGCAGCAGCGCCTCTTCAACCTCAGGAGGCTGAAGAAATTCGGCTTGTCACCAAAAGCACTCACAAACTTCTACAGATGCACAATCGAGAGCATCCTGGCGGGCTGTATCACCGCCTGGTATGGCAACTGCACCGCCCTCAACCGTAAGGCTCTCCAGAGGGTAGTGAGGTCTGCACAACGCATCACCGGGGGCAAACTACCTGCCCTCCAGGACACCTACACCACCCGATGTCACAGGAAGGCCATAAAGATCATCAAGGACATCAACCACCCGAGCCACTGCCTGTTCACCCCGCTATCATCCAGAAGGCGAGGTCAGTACAGGTGCATCAAAGCTGGGACCGAGAGACTGAAAAACAGCTTCTATCTCAAGGCCATCAGACTGTTAAACAGCCACCACTAACACTGAGTGGCTGCTGCCAACACACTGACACTGACTCAACTCCAGCCACTTTAATAATGGGAATTGATGGGAAATGATGTAAATATATCACTAGCCACTTTAAACAATGCTACCTTATATAATGTTACTTACCCTACATTATTCATCTCATATGCATACGTATATACTGTACTCTATATCATCGACTGTATCCTTATGTAATACATGTATCACTAGCCACTTTAAACTATGCCACTTTGTTTACATACTCATCTCATTTGTACATACTGTACTCGATACCATCTACTGTATCTTGCCTATGCTGCTCTGTACCATCACTCATTCATATATCCTTATGTACATATTCTTTATCCCGTTACACTGTGTACAAGACAGTAGTTTTGGAATTGTTAGTTAGATTACTTGTTATTACTGCATTGTCGGAACTAGAAGCACAAGCATTTCGCTACACTTGCATTAACATCTGCTAACCATGTGTATGTGACAAATAAAATTTGATTTGATTTGATTTGATTGCCAAAGTTAATTTTTTCCCAAAATATTATTTTTGTAGGTGAAACAGCTCCTTTGTTCTTCACATTTGGCTGAGAAATCGCCCGGAAATTGCAGTCACCACAACACCGAAAAAATATTCCAAATTAGCTCCATAATATCGACAGAAACATGGCAAACGTTGTTTAGAATCCATCCTCAAGGTGTTTTTCTAATATCTATTCGATAATATATCCGGAGGGACAATTCGTTTTTCTCTAGGACCGATTGGAGTAATGGCTACCTCTGTACTTTACGCGAGAATCTCTCTCGGAACCACCATGTGACCACTTACGCAATGTGCTTGCCTACGGCTATTCTTCAACAGAAATGCGTAAAACTACGTCACAATGCTTTAGACACCTTGGGGAATACGTAGAAAGCGTAAGCTCGTTGATGGTACATTCACAGCCAAATAGGGAGTCATTGGAACGCAGCGCTTTCAAAACCTGGGGCACTTCCGGATTGGATTTTTCTCAGGCTTTCGCTTGCAACATCAGTTCTGTCATACTCACAGACAATATCTTTACAGTTTTGGAAACGTTAGAGTGTTTTCTATCGAAAGCTGTCAATTGTATGCATATTCTAGCATCTTTTCCTGACAAAATATCCCGTTTAAAACGGGAATGTTGTTTTTCCAAAAATGACAATACTGCCCCTAGAGTTCCAATAATTGGTTACCTGTTTCTCTGCTGGTATTGTATTTCTCCTGAAGTGACGTGTACAGGGCAGGTTTCCTGTCACGTTTCTTAAAATTGACACTAAACAGAATATGTAAGGGATAATCAACGAGGGACAATGGAAAATAATGAATGACACGGAATTGCATTATTTCCCAGGGAACGCATATAGCTCCGAGTTGATTATCCCTTTTATATTATCGCTATAATTTAACACATTTGACGCAAAAAAAATGTGTTCATTTGCAGGTAAAAATGTGTTAAATATCCACTGAAGTAGGTAGCAAGTTAACTAGATAGGTACAGTAGTAGCCTTGGTAACCAAACAAACAGAATTGCTAGTTCAGCTATCCAAACCATTAGTCGTAGCTTGCTATTATGAAAATCGAATTCAACAATGCATTAATGTTTTCAATTCGACTTTTGCTTTCAAAAGCAGATCAAACATAGAGCATGTAAGAATAAGAATGGACTATACAGGGATGCAAACTAGTCACCTTTCGGCAAATTCACTGTTTTTAAACCAGAATAGGTCAGCTACGTGATTCTAATATGCGCGTTTGGGTCAATAATGGCTGTAAGCGAACCAGTGATACGCGTTTTGAGCAATACTGTCTGTATCCAAGGCTCGAGCTTGGGTTCAGCCAGTCATTCACATAACAGAATGCAGCACATGACTGAGAGAAGAGACAGACAGCTTGCTTAATTACAGCATCAGTACGCGTTCTGGAAAGACAGCGGAGAGTGGAAAGGCAGTTTGCCAGTTACAACACACTAGCGCTTCCCCTGATCAACAACGAAGAGGTAGGTGAGAAGCCTGGAGACGGAGGTGAGAAGGTGATGAAGCGTACTTCATGAGCTGTAACTGAAAAACAACTGGCATTTGGAAAGTTTGAGGTTAGGGAGCAAGTGTGGTGGAACAATAATTGTTAGCATTGTTAAGTATCTTGCTACAGTACCGGGATCAAATTCTCAATTAGCTAGCAAATGTTGATCAACTTTAGCTAACTTAGCTGATCAAATAATTGAGTTTATGATGTGAAAATTAGATAAATTAACGTTTCAACATCAGATGAGGTAACGTTAACTCGAGGAACCAATTAGCTATCGTATTAAATGGTATACGACTCGTTGCCGTTCCTCAAGCTATAACGTTAGTTGCTCACTGGACCCTGGAAATCTGTGTGAAATGTTAACTAGTTAACCTTAGTAGTTAATGTAGTTAATTAGCTAGCTACAGTGCCTTGCGAAAGTATTCGGCCCCCTTGAACTTTGCGACCTTTTGCCACATTTCAGGCTTCAAACATAAAGATATAAAACTGTATTTTTTTGTGAAGAATCAACAACAAGTGGGACACAATCATGAAGTGGAACGACATTTATTGGATATTTCAAACTTTTTTAACAAATCAAAAACTGAAAAATTGGGCGTGCAAAATTATTCAGCCCCTTTACTTTCAGTGCAGCAAACTCTCTCCAGAAGTTCAGTGAGGATCTCTGAATGATCCAATGTTGACCTAAATGACTAATGATGATAAATACAATCCACCTGTGTGTAATCAAGTCTCCGTATAAATGCACCTGCACTGTGATAGTCTCAGAGGTCCGTTAAAAGCGCAGAGAGCATCATGAAGAACAAGGAACACACCAGGCAGGTCCGAGATACTGTTGTGAAGAAGTTTAAAGCCGGATTTGGATACAAAAAGATTTCCCAAGCTTTAAACATCCCAAGGAGCACTGTGCAAGCGATAATATTGAAATGGAAGGAGTATCAGACCACTGCAAATCTACCAAGACCTGGCCGTCCCTCTAAACTTTCAGCTCATACAAGGAGAAGACTGATCAGAGATGCAGCCAAGAGGCCCATGATCACTCTGGATGAACTGCAGAGATCTACAGCTGAGGTGGGAGACTCTGTCCATAGGACAACAATCAGTCGTATATTGCACAAATCTGGCCTTTATGGAAGAGTGGCAAGAAGAAAGCCATTTCTTAAAGATATCCATAAAAAGTGTTGTTTAAAGTTTGCCACAAGCCACCTGGGAGACACACCAAACATGTGGAAGAAGGTGCTCTGGTCAGATGAAACCAAAATTGAACTTTTTGGCAACAATGCAAAACGTTACGTTTGGCGTAAAAGCAACACAGCTGAACACACCATCCCCACTGTCAAACATGGTGGTGGCAGCATCATGGTTTGGGCCTGCTTTTCTTCAGCAGGGACAGGGAAGATGGTTAAAATTGATGGGAAGATGGATGGAGCCAAATACAGGACCATTCTGGAAGAAAACCTGATGGAGTCTGCAAAAGACCTGAGACTGGGACGGAGATTTGTCTTCCAACAAGACAATGATCCAAAACATAAAGCAAAATCTACAATGGAATGGTCGCCCGGCCGACTAGCATCACTACTCTGGATGGTTCTGACTTAGAATATGTGGACAACTACAAATACCTAGGTGTCTGGTTAGACTGTAAACTCTCCTTACATAGTCACATTAACTTCTCTCGGATAGGGGGCAGCATTCGGAAATGGCCAAGTCAAAGTCCAGACCTGAATCCAATCGAGAATATGTGGAAAGAACTGAAAACTGCTGTTCACAAATGCTCTCCATCCAACCTCACTGAGCTCGAGCTGTTTTGCAAGGAGGAATGGGAAAAAAACTTCAGTCTCTCGATGTGCAAAACTGATAGAGACATACCCCAAGCGACTTACAGCTGTAATCGCAGCAAAAGGTGGCGCTACAAAGTATTAACTTAAGGGGGCTGAATAATTTTGCACGCCCAATTTTTCAGTTTTTGATTTGTTAAAAAAGTTTGAAATATCCAATAAATGTCGTTCCACTTCATGATTGTGTCCCACTTGTTGTTGATTCTTCACAAAAAAATACAGTTTTATATCTTTATGTTTGAAGCCTGAAATGTGGCAAAAGGTCGCAAAGTTCAAGGGGGCCGAATACTTTCGCAAGGCACTGTATATCAACGGAATTCATCTAACAAAAGGGCCATTTGTGATGTTTATGGGACATATTGGAGTGCCAACAAAAGAAGCTCGTTAAAGGTAAGGCATGAATTATATTTTTGTTTCTGTGTTTTGTGTCGCGCCTGCAGGGTTGAAATATGCTTTTCTCTCTTTGTTTACTATGGTGCTATCCTCAGATAATAGCATTGTTTGTTTCGCGGAAAAGCCTTTTTAAAATCTGACATGTTGGCTGGATTCGCAACAAGTGTAGCTTTAATTTGGTATCTTGCATGTGTGATTTCATGAAAGTTTGATTTTTATAGTAATTTATTTGAATTTGGCGCTCTGCATTTTCACTGGCTTTTGGCCAGGTGGGACGCTAGCATCCCACATATCCCAGAGAGGTTAAGAGCAGTTGGAAGACACTCCACGGAAGGAATGTTGTATGGCATTGAAGCTCGTCTGGAGGTTTGTCAACACAGTGTCCAAAGAAGGGCCAGAATTATACAGAATGGTGTCGTCTGCATAGAGGTGGATCAGAGAATCACCAGCAGCAAGAGTGAAATCATTGATATATACAGAGAAAAAAGTTGGCCCAAGAATTGAACCCTGTGGCACCCCCATAAAGACTGCCAGAGGTCCGGACAGCAGGACCTCCGATTTGACACACTGAACTCTATCTGAGAAGTAGTTGGTGAACCAGGCGAGGCAATCATTTTAGAAACAAAGACTGTTGAGTCTGCCAATAAGAATGCGGTGATTGACAGAGTCGAAAGCCTTGGCCAGGTCGATGAAGACGGCTGCACAGTACTATCTTTTATCAATGGCGGTTATGATATCGTTTAGGACCTTGAGCGTGGTTGAGGTGTACCCATGACCAGCTCGGAAACCATATTTCATAGTGGAGAAGGTACGGTAGGATTCGGAATGGTCGGTGATCTGTTTGTTAACTTGGCTTTCAAAGGCTTTAGAAAGGCAGGGCAGGATGGATATAGGTCTGTAAAAGTTGGTGTCTAGAGTGTCTCCCCCTTTGAAGAAGGGGATGGCTGCGGGAGCTTTCCAATCTTTAGGGATCTCAGACGATACAAAGATAGGTTGAATAGGCTAGTAAGAGAAGGTTCAGATTGTCTAGCCCAGCTGATTTGTAGGGGTCCAGATTTTGCCGCTCTTTCAGGACATCAGCTGTCTGTATTTGGGTGAAGGAGAAAGGGGAGCTTGGGCAACTTGCTGCGTGGGGTGCAGAGCTGTTGGCCGGGGTAGGGGTAGCCCGGTGGAAAGGATGGCCAGCTGTAGAAAAATGCTTTTGGAAATCCTCGAATATCGTGGATTTATCAGTGGTGACAGTGTTTCCTAGCCTCAGTGCAGTGGGAAGATGGGAAGCGGTCCTCTTTTCTCCATGGACTTTACAGTGTCCCAAAACTTTTGGGAATTTGTACTGCAGGATGCAAATTTCTGTTCGAAAAAGCCAGCCTTAGCTTTCCTAACTGACTGTCTATATTGGTTCCTAACTTCCCTGTAAAGTTGCATATCGTGGGGGCTATTCGATGCTAAAGCAGGACACCACAGGATGTTTTTGTGCTGGTCAATGGCAGTCAAGTCTGGAGTGAACCAAGGGCTATATCTGTTCTTAGTTCTACATTTTTTAAATGGGGCATGATTATTTAAGATGGTGAGGAAAGCACTTTTAAAGAATAACCAGGCATCCTCTACTGACGGGATGAGGTCAATATCCTTCCAGGATACCGAAGCCAGGTCGTAGCCGTGATGACCTCTGAATTATTGTCTATATTATATGTTGAGTTTATTTAGTGGGTAGATAACTAACAGGAAATTTGAATGGCAGCCATTTTATAAAAATGGCCTCCCTGGTTAACTGACAGTCTTCACAGGCTGCCTCCAATCTTTAAAATGTTCCTTAAGGTATTTAGTATTAGTGTACCAGGTTTGATACTTGTATCATAAAATGGAACAATTATTTCACCTGCCCTCTGGACTATCAGGCCTAGCTGGCTATGGTGTTTTGTAGCTAGCTGAGTGCAACGTTGAATAGCTTTATAATAATGGTCAACACAATTACCCTTTATCGGTCCAAGCTTGTATTGCATAGGCTTCAGAATTGTTATATTGTGGAACATTTACGGTGTCTTCAGAAAGTATTCATACCCCTTATTGTACATTTTGTGTTACAGCCTGAATTCAAAAAGGAATAAATATTATTTTCTCACCCATCAACACACAATACCCCATAATCACAAAGTAAAAACATGTTTTTAGAAATGTTTGCAAATTTATTGAAAAATAAATGTACACTCATGTCAATAATTTCTAGAAAAACCTTTGGCAGAGATAACAGCTGTGAGTCTTTCTGGGTAAGTCTCTTTCCACCTGGATTGTGCAACATTTCAAAATTATTCAAACTCTGTCAAATCGTTTTTTTTAATCATTTCTTGACAACCATTTTCAGGTCTTACCATAGATTTTCAAGTAGATATAAGTCTGGAACATTTACTATCTTCTTGGTAAGCAACTCCAGTGTAGATTCTGCCTTGTGTTTTAGGTTGTTGTCCTGCTGAAAGGGGAATTCATCTTCCAGTGTCTGGTAGAAAGCAGACGGAACCAGGTTTTCCTCTCGGATTTTGCCTGTGCTTAGCTCCATTCAGTTTATTTTTTATCCTGAAAAACTCCCCAGTCCTTAACAATTACAAGCATACCCAGAACGTGATGCAGCCACCACTATGCTTGAAAATATGGAGAGTGGTACTCAGTAATGTGTTGTATTGGATTTGCCCCAGACATTTTATTTAGGAAAAAAAGTGTATTGCTTTCCCACATGTTTTACATTAATACTTTAGTGCCTTGTTGCAAACAGTATGCATGTTTTGGAATATTTTTATTCTGTACAGGCTTCCTTCTTTTCACTCAGTCAATTAGGTTAATGTTGTGGAGTAACTACAATATTGTTGATCCATTGTCAGTTTTCTCCTATCACAGCCATTAAACTCTGTAACTGTTTTAAAGTCAACATTGGCCTCATGGTGAAATCCCTGAGCGTTTTCCTTCTTCTTCGACAACTGAGTTAGGAAGGACACCTGTATCTTTATAGTGACTGGGTGTATTGATACACCATCCAAAGTGTAATTAATAACTTTGCCATGCTAAAAGGGATTATTTTTTACCCATCTACCAATCGGTATCCTTCTTTGCGAGGCATTGGAAAACCTTCCAGGTCTTTGTGGTTGAATCTGTGTTTGAAATTCACTGCTCGACTGAGGGACAGATAATTGTATGTGTGGGGTACAGAGATCAGGTAGTCATTCAAAAATCATGTTAAACACTATTATTGCACACAGCGAATCCATGCAACTTATTATGCAACTTAAGAACACAATTACTCCTGAACTTATTTAGGCTTGCAATAACAAAGGGGTTGAATACTTATTGACTCAAGACATTACTGCTTTTCATTTTTTATACATTTGTATAAAATGTGAAAAACATAGTTCAACTTTGACATTATTGGGTATTGTGTGTAGACCAGTGACCAAAAATCTACATTTTATTTTCAGGCTGCAACACAACAAAATGTGGAAAATGTCCAGGGGTGTGAATACTTTCTGAAGGCACTGTATTATTCATTATTCGTAGGCTAAATTCTTATCATTAATATCACACTCAAAATGTATTGAAATAACCCAATAATTAAACATTGTAAAACTAACACACTTTTGCTCTTGTTTTTACTTTGCAACTTGTATAATTTTGCCAATATGTTAATTAAGCACTTTTGTCTTATGTATCGAATACAAGATTGTATTTATTTGCAAGAATAAAAATGTATCTAACCAAACTGCTATATTCTCCCGCTGGCCCAAAAATGTTAGAGTTATTTCAAGCAAATATTGAATTTATTGACAATTTCACAGTGTGTTACGTTTTGTAATCATGCCTAGGTTATAGTTTTGACAGGTGAGGAACAAGAGTTATGCAATGGAGCAGTATATTGCTACCATCATTGTTAGATAGTAGACTTGATTCTAAACTATTGTCTCTGCTGTAAACTTTAGTTCTGCCCTCTGTCTTCAGCAGATGGTCAACTGTTTACACACAACATTGAAAGTATGTGATGACTTTGTAACTCTCCCACCCCCTTCCTATTAACTACTTATAACTTACCATAACCCCTTTCTCCTATTAACCACTTATAACTTGTTATGAGCTAACATTTAAACATTTCATTCCAATGTCCCTTCAAGCCTTATGGACATGGAGGAGGTATGTGGTGGTCTGTGATCTCTGTGTGTAACCAGCTGGGTGTGGACTGTGTTTGCCTCCTCTGTTAGATCAGCTTGACCTCGGAATGAGCCTCCCTCCTCACTGGAAGGTGATATGATGTTTTTTCTTTGTGTGGTGCATGAGGGAACATTATCTGATGTATTTCTGTCAGCTGCGGAATGTCCAAACATGCATCTGTATTGCCAAGATCAAACTCCCTGCAAAATGATCCAGTTTCTTAATAGCTTATTAAATTTGACCATGCACTTTGTTGCTTAAACTAAAGTTATTAAACTGCCGTTCAAATATACACATGTGCATACAGTCACTCAGTTGCTTGTTTACTGTAGGCCTACTGTGCATCTGTTGTTGTTTTGTTTGTTGCTTGTGTTTGCATGAGCCATGTCCTATTTTTAGACATACCGCACAGTGTCTTTTTTATTTTATTTATTTAACCTTTACTTAACTAGGCAAGTCAGTTAAGACGGCATACCCCAGCCAAACCCTCCCCTAACTCGGACGATGCTGGGCCAATTGTGCCCCACCCTATGGGGACAGCCGATCACAGACGGCTGTGACACAGCCCGGGATCGAATCAGGGTCTGTAGTGACGCCTTTTGCACTGAGATGCATTTCCTTAGACCACTGCGCCACTCTGGAGTTTCTGTCTATGCACCAGTGCTCACTTCCTCCTCCCCTCTCTGCCACTTCCTGTTTTAAGGCAAACCATGGTAGTTTCCTGAAACCTCAACCTGACAATGCCTGTAGTCACTCACCTCCATATGAGTTTGCGTGGTTTAAGCTAAATCTCTACATAAGTCAGATGGAGGCACACATAGCAAGTGTTGCACTGAGTGTCTCTGGAGGACAATCCCATGGACAGGGGGAGTGAATGACACTCCAGGAAATAGGCTTTTGTAGGGAGTGGGTGAGGCGTCAGAGGAACAGCTCTATTGTTTTGTCAGGGAGATGGTGCCTTAGGCTGAGTGGAGGTAAAGAGGGGGATTAAAGGGAGAGGGAGCAGATGGGGGCTGTAGGAATCCAACACAGATGGACAGCGAGCAGTAGAAGGTGTGTGATACTGTATACTCATATACTAGACAGAGCCACAGACATAGTAGCAAAATTATATTTTTTGCTGTTTACACAACCTCACAATGACCTCCTTTCTAATGCACCTATAACCTTTTTTCTGGACAAAGCACTTCTCTCACAGAACACTGTTTACGCGTAAATGCTGTATAATACATTAACAAACTGGGTGAAGGGGAGTAGGAGTGGCAGAATAAAGGCTGAGAGAAAGGGAAAGATGTCTAGCAAGAGTTGGCATGTAGAGATAAAGATGATCTTACTGCTCTATGCCAGGGATTATACCTGATACTCATTAGTCTACCTCTTTTACGCTGTCACCACTCACCACACATGCATTGTGTGTGTGTGTACTTGTGTTTGTGTCACTGATGTAGCACTGACGTCCGTCTGGTCTTCCTATTAATATTTGATGTATAAAGTGTGTGTGTGTGTGTGTGTGTGTGTGTGTGTGTGTGTGTGTGTGTCTGAGAGAGAATGGCATCCAGTGGGATAATCCCCTCTGGCCTTGCTCAGTCTTCCCCGCCCCAAATTATCATTATCATTCCTCCATGGTTCAGCATGCCAGTGGTGGTAGACGGCAATAAAAACACAATGAGGGGAAAGAGCATGTCCTGCTGTTGTAGTGTAACATACTATAGGCCTAAAGCCTATCAATGCTGTTTCATGTGGCTTTTATCAACATGTGTATTTGTTGGATATAGAGGCTACAGTATCATGCACAATGTGGCTGTTTTTGAGTTGGTCATGTAATTAATTATCTGTCATTTCACGAGTTACAGTCAGGCGGTTGGCGGACTATGCTACTAGGAGAAGGACTGAACATAAAGATCATGAAGTTATTTAGGCACTAGTCTGTTATGTTAAATAGTGTTTAAAAGCATTGTTGTTTATTGTTATCGCGTGAAAAAGGGGTGGAGAGATATCATGCACTGTGGGTCCCTTAGGATGGGGTGGAGAGATATCTCTCACAATTCTGCACACCACCCTTAAGTGACTCTGTTCAGAGGGGAACAGAGAGAGAGAGAGGCTCCATCTGGAATACATTATTCAAATTCCACAAGGCTGGATATCTGATGATGTTGGCAAGAGAGAGAGAGGGAAGTTGGGGTGTGTTGGGTAGAGAGAGAGGGAAGTTGGAGGGTGTTGGGTAGAGAGAGAGGGAAGTTGGGGGGTGTTGGGTAGAGAGAGAGGGAAGTTGGGGGGTGTTGGGTAGAGCCCGACCGATTAGGCTATATCCGTTCACTGCTGATATAGGTCTTTTACCGATATATCGTATCGGACAATAATTCCACCGATAACCAATATTCAATAAATAGGATGAATAAGGTAATCACATGCTTATCCAAACACTTTTCTAATGATGTCATTATCACAATGTAAGGAATCATCATTTGAAGCATATTTCTTGGACAATAGCTCTTTTGGATGGCAATTTATTAGGGCTGGGAATTGCCAGGGTCCTCGCGATACGATATTATCGTGATACTTAGGTGCTAATGCGGTATGTATTGCAATTCTCATGATTCTACAGTATATGTATTGTGATGGGGGAAAAATCGATACAGTTACATATCGGGATATTATGTTTGACGATATATCGTATTGTATCATATCGTTTTGAAAATATTGCAATATTATTTTTGTGCTAGTTTGCTGTACCTGCCCCAAAACTCCAGTATTTCTCCTTCATAGCTTGTTCTCCATCTTCTTTTTAAACAGGGAGCCAATTTGTTTTCAGCGGTTTTATTCCCATGGCTAATCGAAACTAGTTTTCTCATGGCTCTCTCTTGTCCATCTGCAGCAGCAATACAAATAAAGCCTTTTGTATATTAACACTCACACTTGATTATTTTCCCTCTTATTAGCTAGCTCTGATAGCTACTTTTTTTTTTTTTAAATGTACTTACTATGACTGTGATCTTAAAATGAATGCACTAACTGTAAGTCGCTCTGGATAAGAGTTTCTGCTTAATGACTAATGACTAAAATGTAAATGTAAAAGATGGAGAACAAGCTATGAATGAAAAATACTGACAAGTTTTTCCCCCATCACTACAATTTATGAGAACAGTGTGGGAAAAGGACACTTTGTTATCAGAAGATATATTGGTAAGTTTTGCTCGCCAAAAAATCGGAATCAGTATTGGACCCAAAAAAACATATCGGTTGGGCTCTAGTGTTGGGTTTTTAAATGATAGTATTAGTAACTGAAAATCATAACAGATATGGAGGCAGCAGTAGGGGGGCGCTGTCCTCAAATGGTCCCTGCTATCCGGGATCTGACATCACCCCATTGAAGTTGACATTTAAAATAGTTAAGGTTATGGTTAAGTAAGGGTTATGATTAAGGTTAGGATAAGGGTAGGGGTTAGGGTTTAGGTTAAGGACGTCCCAAGGATCCAGAATAGTACTAACCATCCTCAAACTGAAGTTAGGGGGTGAGGTCACTGTAGCGTGAAAGAGACTGTCAAATAAGTGCACTGCTGCTCCACTATGTGTATACTGTACATAGGGGTTTGTGGATATATCACTAACACACTCACAAAACGTGTGAACATATACCAGTACCCTACAAACATATTTCATATATATATAGATAGAGTGGCAGAGTAGTTGCGTAAGCCTAAGTAATGAGACATTTCTGCGCTGGTGTTGTTGTAAGAGAGTGATACATCTTGTGTTTGCACAGTTTTTTTTCCATGGACGGGAAGAGAGCCAATGAGAGGGTTAGGTATGAAATTCATCTTGTTGGTGTGACAGTTCTATCGCTATTATCGCCTATGAATCTGTTTCAGCTTGTAAGAGAAGAGAAGAAGGAGGGAGGGATAGAATGCACTCGGGCCACGTCATGTGATTTTTGTTTGTATCATTTTTTATAGAGTTTCAGAACGGTTACATGTTTCTTAACGTCCCATGGGCTGTTAGCAGATTTTTCCAAACCTTTTGAACTCTCTTTTCTTTGGCCCGGCTCAGCCAGCATACTTTCCCTCGTCTTTTTCTCTCTCTCTCTTTTTTTGGAAGGTGCTCCAGTCCAAGTGTGTGACGTGTTAGTGGAGTTACAGCCTGTGTTTCGCAGTGGTGATTTAAGGACTTGCGGACGAATGGAGGAGAGGATGTTTACTTGACCTGTCAATGGGACTACAGGGCTGAAGTTGTAAACAAGTTGAACTGCTGGTATTTATTTAGGTTTGACGCTGTGTGCTTTGTCCTCATAGGGTGGCACAACGGACAGAGAGAACAGCGGGAGAGCGTAGTGTGAGGGTGTGTATGTGTGTTTGGAAGAGAGAAACAGACTGACAGAAACAGAGACAGCATGTAGTGTGTGTGAAGGAGAGAGTAACCGTAACCTGGATCTATTGCACATGGACAGAGGGAGGTAGATGAGCAACTAGAGCACCTAGGGAGTCTTCCTGATGTGGAGGGAGGACCACTGACGCCAGAGAAGACCAGAGAGGGAGATCAACAACACTAAGCTAGGCCAGGATGAGGTACCGAGGCAGGGTAAGATCCTTATCCCTTCTCTACATGCTGCTCATAACATGTCATAGGTGTGTGTGTGTTTGTGTGTGTTTGTGTGTGTTTGTGTGTGTGTGTGTGTGTGTGTGTGTGTGTGTGTGTGTGTGTGTGTGTGTGTGTGTGGCGGACATTTCGTCAGTCCCCACAAGCAAAAAAGTGGGGACATTTCATCAGTCCCCACAAGGAAAAAGGCTATTTTAGGGTTAAGTTTAGAATAAGGGTTAGGTTGGGGCTCCCGAGTGGCGCAGCGGTCTAAGGCACTGCATCTCAGTGCAGGCATCACTACATACACCCTGGTTTGAGTCCAGGCTGTATCACAATCGGACGCGATTGGGAGTCCCATAGGGCGGCCCACTATAGGCCCAGTGTCATCCGGGTTTGGTCGGTGTAGGCCGTCATTGTAAATAAGAATTTGTTCTTAACTGACTTGCCTAGTTAAATAAAATAAAACCATTAAATAGGCTTAAGGGTTAATGCTAGAGATCAAAACAAACTTTATTTGTCACATGCGCCGAATACAACAAGTGTAGACTTTACCGTGAAGTGCTTACTTACAAGCCCTTAACCAACAGTGCAGTTCAAGAAGAGTTAGGTTTAGGGTTAGGGAAAATAGGATTTTGAATGGGAATCATTTTTTGGGTCCCCACAAGGATTGTAAAACAAACATTTGGACTATAGTTCTCCCACCATTACTATGAGTCATTACATTGCCTGGGACTGGCACTAGGCTCTCCTGGGATATACTGTAGCTGGTGGCTGGTATTTTTCCACTCTGTCCAGTGCTAGCACATCCATGCTGGAGCGACAGCTGTGGAGCTGGTGTGTGTCCACCCATAGTAGGTATGTCTGGGGACGGAGCAGAGGGGCGCCTTATAAGGAAGAGACTGAGGGGAATCAGCCCAGCACCCCTGCCTTAAGGGGCCCAGAGCCAAGTCCTGCTGAAGCCTCCCTGCTGCCTCTCATAGATGCACCACTCACAACCCTCTTGGCTCCATAGGACTACATTACCCTCAACCCTCACCTAGTTGTTGTGTGTATGTACTGACATGTACAGTATGTGTAACTGATAGATGCACACACACACACTACATGTTAATGTTTTTAAATGTATGTCAATTGTAAAGTATTTTCTCTGTAATGTATGTGTTGGACCCCAGTAAGACTAGCTGTCACTGTTGGCGTCGGCTAATGTGGATACTAATAAATCAAATTAAAATAGGACTACAACACCCACAAGACTCTCTACTCCATAAGACTAAAACACTCACATCCCTCACTACTAAGGGTGCGTTCGTAAATTCTCGCTGGAGTGCCAGAGCGCCCTAAGAGTGTGCTCTGGGCATTCGTAAATTCAGAGCGTTGTCAGATTGTGCGTTCATAAATTCAGACTGTTTCGCATTCTGAGCGTTCAGAGCGCACACTGGAAGCTCTGGCCAAGGAGTAGGGTTGATCCGAGCGTTCTGACCTCACAGCGGCAGTCAAGCACCCAAGTTAACTGGCTAAAGTTAGCTAACTGGCTAGCTACTTCCAGACATAAATGACAGAACAACCCACTTTGTCCATTTTATTTGCCAGAGGGTTTGTGACTAACTGTGCTGCTGGAAACACTTTAATTACGCTTTTTTGCCAACGTTTAATGATACCGGCCATATTCAATGGGTGTTGAGCGTTCGTAAATTCATCAGTTATACAAACGCACCCTCCATAGTACAGTATTGCAGCAACAACAGCCCTCACCACTCTATTGGACTACAACTTCCACAATCCTCACTGCTTTTCAAGACGACTCCTTTCACAGCCCTCACTGCTCCATAGGATTGCAACACACAAAACTACAACACCAACGACTACAACACCTAAAGTTGAAGTCAGAAGTTTACTTACACCTTAGCAAAATACATTTAAACTCAGTTTTTCACAATTCCTGACATTTAATCCTAGTAAAAATTTCATTTCGTAGGTCAGTTAGAATCACCACTTTATGTCAGAATAATAGTAGAGAATTATTTATTTACGCTTTTATTTCTTTCATCACATTCCCAGTGGGTCAGAAGTTTACATACACTCAATTAGTATTTGGTGGCATTGCCTTCAAATTGTTTAACTTGGGTCAAACGTTTCGGGTAGCCTTCCACAAGCTTCCCACAATAAGTTGGGTGAATTTTGGCCCATTTCCTCCTGACAAAGCTGGTGTAACTGAGTCAGGTTTGTATGCCTCCTTGCCCGCACATGCTTTTTCAGTTCTGCCCACAAATATTCTATGGGATTGAGGTCAGGGCTTTGTGATGGCCACTTCAATACCCTGACTTTGTTGTCCTTAAGCCATTTTGCCACAAGTTTGGAAGTGTGCTTGGGGTCATTGTCCATTTGGAAGACCCATTTGTGAATGGAAGGAAGCTTTAACTTCCTGACTGATGTCTTGAGATATTGCTTCAATATATCCACATAATTTTCCTTCCTCATGTGGCCATCTATTTTGTGAAGTGCACCAGTCCCTCCTGCAGCAAAGCTCCCCCACAATATGATGCTTCCACCCCCGTGCTTCAAGGTTGGGGTGGTGTTCTTCGGCTTGCAAGCCTCCCCCTTTTTCCTCCAAACATAACGGTGGTCATTATGGCCAAACAATTTTTGTTTCATCAGACCAGAGGATGTTTCTCCAAAAAGTACGATCTTTGTCCCCATGTTCAGTTGCAAACCGTAGTCTGGCTTTTTTATGGTGGTTTTGGAGCAGTGGCTTCTTCCTTGCTGAGCAGCCTTTCAGGTTATGTCGATATAGGACTTGTTTTACTGTGGATATAGATACTTTTATACCTGTTTCCTCCAGTATCTTCACAAGGTCGTTTGCTGTTGTTCTGGGAATGATTTGCACTTTTTGCAACAAAGTACGTTCATCTCTAGGAGACAGAATGCTTCTCCTTCCTGAGCGGTATGACAGCTGCGTGGTCCCATGGTGTTTATACTTGCGTATTATTGTTTGTACAGATGAACGTGTTACCTTCAGGCATTTGGAAATTGCTCCCAAGGATGAACCAGACTTGTGGAGGTCTACAATCTTTTTTCTGAGGTCTTGGCTGATTTCTTTTGATTTTCCCATGATGTCAAGCAAAGAGGCACTGAGTTTGAAGGTAGGCCTTGAAATACATCCACAAGTACACCTCCAATTGACTGAAATGATGTCAATTAGCCTAACAGACGCTTCTAAAGCCATGACGTCATTTTCGGGAATTTTCCAACTGTTTAAAGGCACAGTCGACATAGTGTATGTACACTTCTGACCCACTGGAATTGTGATACAGTGAATTATAAGTTAAATAATCTCTCTGTAAACAATTGTTGGAAAAATTACTTAACAAAACTATAGTTTGTTAACAAGAAATCTGTGGAGTCGTTAAAAAACGAGTTTTAATGACTCCAACCTAAGTGTATGTAAACTTCCGACTTCAACTCTACATCCTCACAGGTCCATAAAACTTCATTACCCACAGGGCCGATGGATACTCTACACAGAGTCTTGTGATTTTCTTATACAGTGGGGCAAAAAAAGTATTTAGTTAGCCACCAATTGTGCAAGTTCTCCCACTTAAAAAGATGAGAGACCTGTAATTTTTATCATAGGTACACTTCAACTATGACAGACAAAATGAGAGAAAGAAAATCCTGAAAATCACGTTGTAGGATTTTTAATGAATTTATTTGCAAATTATGGTGGAAAATAAGTATTTGGTCAATAACAAAAGTTTATCTCAATACTTTGTTATATACCCTTTGTTGGCAATGACAGAGGTCAAACGTTTTCTGTAAGTCTTCACAAGGTTTTCACACACTGTTGCTGGTATTTTGGCCCATTCCTCCATGCAGATCTCCTCTAGAGCAGTGATGTTTTGGGGCTGTTGCTGGGCAACACGGACTTTCAACTCCCTCCAAAGATTTTCTATGGGGTTGAGATCTGGAGACTGGCTAGGCCACTCCAGGACCTTGAAATGCTTCTTACGAAGCCACTCCTTTGTTGCCCGGGCGGTGTGTTTGGGATCATTGTCATGCTGAAAGACGCAGCCACGTTTCATCTTCATGCCCTTGCTGATGGAAGGAGGTTTTCACTCAAAATCTCACGATACATGGCCCCATTCATTCTTTCCTTTACACGGATCAGTCGTCCTGGTCCCTTTGCAGAAAAACAGCCCCAAAGCATGATGATTCCACCCCCATGCTTCACAGTAGGTTGGATGCAACTCAGCATTCTTTGTCCTCCAAACATGACGAGTTGAGTTTTTACCAAAAAGTTATATTTTGGTTTCATCTGACCATGTTTCATCTGACCATATGACATTCTCCCAATCTTCTTTTGGATCATCCAAATGCTCTCTAGCAAACTTCAGACGGGCCTGGACATGTACTGGCTTAAGCAGGGCACTGCAGGATTTGAGTCCCTGGTGGCGTAGTGTGTTACTGGTGGTAGGCTTTGTTACTTTGGTCCCAGCTCTCTGCAGGTCATTCACTGGGTCCCCCCGTGTGGTTCTGGGATTTTTGCTCACCGTTCTTGTGATAATTTTGACCCCACGGGGTGAGATCTTGCGTGGAGCCCCAGATCGGGGGAGATTATCAGTGGTCTTGTATGTCTTCCATTTCCTAATAATTGCTCCCACAGTTGATTTCTTCAAACCAAGCTGCTTACCTATTGCAGATTCAGTCTTCCCAGCCTGGTGCAGGTCTACAATTTTGTTTCTGGTGTCCTTTGACAGCTCTTTGGTCTTGGCCATAGTGGAGTTTTGAGTGTGACTGTTTGAGGTTGTTGACAGGTGTCTTTTATACTAATAACAAGTTCAAACAGGTGCCATTAATACAGGTAACGAGTGGAGGACAGAGGAGCCTCTTAAAGAAGAAGTTACACGTCTGTGAGAGCCAGAAATCTTGCTTGTTTGTAGGTGACCAAATACTTATTTTCCACCATAATTTGCAAATAAATTCATAAAAAATCCTACAATATGATTTTCTGGATTTTTTTTCTAATTTTGTCTGTCGTAGTTGAAGTGTACCTATGATGAAAATTACAGGCCTCTCTCATCTTTTTAAGTGGGAGAACTTGCACAATTGGTGGCTGACTAAATACTTTTTTGCCCCACTGTATTATATAGAACACTCATCTCTTCTAAGGGCCACAGTAACTAGGCCTACACTACTTGAGAGTCCACTCACAATCCAACCTCTTAAGGATCGGACCCTTTTTTTCAGTTTTCGCCTAAAATGACGTACCCAACTCTAACTGCCTGTAGCTCAGGACCGGAAGCAAGGATATGCATATTATTGATGCCATTTGAAAGGGAACACTTTGAAGTTTGTGGAAATGTGAAATTAATGTAGGAGAATATAACACATTTAGATCTGGTAAAATATCATTTTTTTGTCCCATCATCTTTGAAATGCAAGAGAACGTAACATAACTATTCCAGGTTAGCCTCAATTTAGATTTTGGCCACTAGATGGCAGCATTGTATGTGCAAAGTTTTAGACTGATTCAATGAACCATTGTATTTCTGTTCAAAATGTTCTATCAAGACTGCCTAAATGTGTCTAATTGGTTTATTAATACATTTTCGAGTTCATAGCTGTGCACTCTCCTCAAACAATAGCATGGTATTATTTCACTGTAATAGCTACTGTAAATTGGACAATGTAGTTAGATTTAACAAAAATGGAAGCTTTCTGCCCATTTCAGATATTTCTATGTCCTCAGAAATGTTCTTGTTACTTCAAACCTCATGCTAATCACATTAGCTTAGCTTAACGTTAGCTTAACCGTCCCGTGGGGGGGACACCGATCCCGTAGAGGATGAGGCAGCATTTTAGAGAAACACACAAACAGCCAAACACACAAAAGACACATTCAGTGGAGATCTAACCCTAAGCCTGACTCTAAAATACCTTCAGGAAAATCACTATACGTGTGTGTGTGTGTGTGTGCGTGTGCGTGAGGGGATTCCTCTGTGTGTTTTACTTTCTGCAGGAAGGCCACCTGCAAGAACAATACTCTGAGGTAGAGGGGGGGGCTGGGTAGGAGTGCGGAGTGGAAGTGTCTCCTGGCTTTCCCCTGCTCATAGTTCTTGGCTTCACTCCACTGTTGTCCTTGTGTTGTTTCAAGGATTTTCCACCATTAAGCGTTCAGAGATAACGACCAGTTAGTGACATTAACCAACCCCTAACGACACCCCTGAGAGGACTGTGTGTTCCCAAAGCCCCTGGCCCCATTGTTCCTCTCCCAGTGTGCCTTTGTGTGTGTGTGTGTGTGTGTGTGTGTGTGTGTTAGGGGGCTTGCTTACGCACTTCAAATGATTACACCTGATACAGTGAGTGATCAAACAGACTAGAGGGTGATTGGTTGTAGTGGAACGGTGCTGGAATGCAGGATGTAACCTAGACATTTCTGTTCTGTACTGGTGGATAATAGTCGTAACTGGATAATGCACACACCAATTCACGGTAGGTATATTTTTTGTGTCTGTTCTCTTCTGATATTTTCAGATTAACATGTCGGTGAACTTCTCTGGGTATTATTTCCCTGTGTTGTGCTCCGTTTGTCATCAGAATACCAGGGTTTGGGGGCCTCCCGGGTGGCGCAGTGGTTAAGGGCGCTGTACTGCAGCGCCAGCTGTGCCATCAGAGTCCTGGGTTCGCGCCCAGGCTCTGTCGTAACCGGCCGCGACCGGGAGGTCCGTGGGGCGACGCACAATTGGCCTAGCGTCGCCCGGGTTAGGGAGGGCTTGGTCGGTAGTGTCCTTGTCTCATCGCGCACCAGCGACTCCTGTGGCGGGCTGGGCGCAGTGTACGCTGGGCGCATTGGTGCGGCTGGCTTCCGGGTTGGATGTGCGCTGTGTTAAAGAAGCAGCGGCTTGGTTGGTTGTGTATCGGAGGATGCATGACTTTCAACCTTCGTCTCTCCCGAGCCCGTACGGGAGTTGTAGCGATGAGACAAGATAGTAGCTACTACACAATTGGATACTACGAAATTGGGGAGAAAAAAGGGGTAAAATTCAAAAAAAAATAAAAAAAATAAAGAATACCAGGGTTTACATGTACAGCATTGGTCAGAACCTGACTGGCGCTAAAGCCTGTATTTACTGTATATACATCCCAATACGCTATCTCACAATCACACAATAGAGGAGCTTAGAGACACTGTTTATATTAAGGATTATTGAAATGGCTTCATTGTTTGATTTATGTTCTGCATGTCTGAACGTCCTGTGTGTGCTTTCCTCTGGTTGATATGGTTGTTCCTGACAAGCTTCTTGTGGAGGTGTTTATTTGCAGTGCTGTGGTGTTGTCAGTATACGCCCAATCCCAACTCGACCCTCTGCCCTACCCTCCATGACCGGGAGCCCCAAAAGGCGGTGCACAATTGGCCAGCACCATCCGGGTTAGGGGAGGGTTTAGCCGGCAGGGCTTTTCATGGCTTATCTATCTCTAATAACTCCTTGTGGCAGGCCGTGCGCCTGCAAGCTGACCTCTATCGTCAGTCGGACGGTGGTTTCTCCGACACATTGGTTCTGCTGACTTCTGGGTTAAAGCTGCAATATGTCACCAAATCTGACAAAATTCACATAGAAATGTGAGTTAGAGATATGCCATTCTCATTGAACGCAAGTCTAAGAAGCGGTAGATCTGTTCTATGTGCTTTATTTCTATGCTTCCCATGCTTAAGTCTCGTTTTTGCGTCTTTTACTTTTGGTTTTGTACACCAGCTTCAAACAGCTGAAAATATAATATTCTTGGTTATTGAAAATATATTTCACAGCGGTTTAGATTGTAAAAATAAAAAAATGTCAGGTCTAGTTGAAGTGCATAGTGGTGGGTTTCAATTTGGATAAAGCGTCTGCTAAATTGCATTTTTTATTATTATTATTATTATTATTATTATATTATTTGGGATTGTATGTATCTGGGAAAGAGTGGCAGGCAATGATGTCTCCCCCTTCTATCCCCCTCCCTTTCTCTCTCTCTCTCTCTCTCTCTCTCTCTCTCTATAGGAGGTGGGAGGTGAGGGCAGAGTTCATAGAGTTATGGAGAGTACTCTGACAGCCCGGGACAGGGTGGGGGTGCAGGACTTTGTGCTGTTGGAGAACTACACTAGCGAGGCGGCCTTCATTGAGAACCTGCGTCGACGCTTTGGAGAGAAACTCATCTATGTAAAGAATCATATCATATAGGCTATATGGAAATCTTATCATAAAAAGGACTCTGCATACAGATGTAGGTTCTCAATTGGATTACTCTTTTGTTGCTGAGAATTTTCCTGCACAGCAGGAATGCAAACTTGTAGTGGATTGGAGGTTTAAAAAGGCTTCTAAAGTTTGTATTGTCCACTTGATTTGCCTTGTACACTACAAGAAATGTCCAATAATTATAATCTACAGAACAATTCACATTTCCTGTTGCTGCAGGATAGTTTTCTGGCTGAAATGAAGATCCTACATCTGTAGCTTTAACATAATGTTTCACTTGATTTGCGTTGTACCCTACAAAAAAATGTCCAATAATTATAATCCACAGAAAAATTCACATTTCCTGTTGCTGCATGATCATTTCCCTGCTGTAGCAATCCGGCTGGAAGAAGATCTTACATCTGTAGCTTTAACATAATGTTTGCTATTTGTAGATTTTTTTTATATCAGTGTTTTTGTGGGTTTGTATTAGAGGGGTTGGTGACTGCAGTGTGCGGGTCTTGTCTCCCTGTCAGACCTACATAGGGTCAGTGTTGGTATCAGTGAACCCATACAAGGACCTGGAGATCTACTCCAAGGCGCACATGGAGCGCTACCGAGGGGTCAGCTTCTACGAGATATCACCCCACATGTAAGTCACCCTCTGACCCCTGATTAGCCACAATTTAGATTTTGGCCACTAGATGGCAGCAGTGTATGTGCAACGTTTTAGACTGATTCAATGAACCATTGCAATTCTGTTCAAAATGTTCTATCAGGACTGCCCAAATGTGCCTAATTGGTTTATTAATACATTTTCGAGGTCATAGCTGTGTACTATCCTCAAACAGTAGCATGGTATTCTTTCTCTGTAATAGCTACTGTAAATTGGACAGTGTAGTTAGATTTAACAAAAATGTAAGCTTTCTGCCCATTTCAGATACTTTTATGTCCTCAGAAATGTTTTTGTTACTTCCAACCTGCTAATCACATTAGCCTACATTAGCTTAACCGTCCTGTGGGGGGGACACCAATCCCATAGAGGTTAACCTTTCTCTGACCCAGCAGGACTAGAATGAGTGTGTGTATATCTGAATGTGCTCTGGAACATTACATTTACAATATGTAGTCTATGTTTACTATAAGATGGTGATCCACTGTATGTGAATACCCCAGTATGAGCCCAATCACTAGCTGACATCATGTTTATATCCCACCCCTCTGTTTCTCTATCCTGTAGCTATGCGGTGTCAGACAACACGTACCGAGCCATGCGGACTGAGAGGAGGGACCAGTGTATCCTGATCTCTGGGGAGAGCGGAGCAGGGAAGACCGAGGCCTCTAAGAAGATCCTCCAGTACTATGCCACTACCTGCCCTGTCACTGACCACATGAGCACGATCCGGGACCGGCTGCTGCAGTCCAACCCTGTTCTTGAGGTACACACCCCGCCCACTCCCAAGGATCTCTTCCTAGGAGCACCTCTATAGGCTCTGGAGGAGGAAGGACATTTATAGCAGGGGTACTGAGACTGGTGTAACATTAATGAGATAAATGAATGGCCCACTACAAAATGATGTTCCTTCAAAGAAGTAACTCTATTAGTAGATGAGGGAAAGCATGTTGATCCATTGCATATTTTGAACCAATCTCTGACGAAGCCATAACAATAGATAGGTGCTGCTGTGAACATGCTATTACTGTACTGTTAATGCTTCCTCTCTCTCAGCTGTGTTTGATCGTATCTCTGTTGTTTCCCACACTCACTTCCTCTCTCTCTCTCTCTTTTCCTGGCTCTCTCTCTGCAGGCCTTTGGTAATGCCAAAACATTGCGAAACGACAATTCCAGCCGCTTTGGAAAATACATGGATGTCCAGTTTGACTTCAGGGTAAGCCTGTTTTCCCTTCCTTTACGTCTTGGATTGAGGGATTTCCCACATATAGGTCTACCATCGCTGACACTCATGCTATACTATCTCTACAGCACCCCATTCCATCAAATCAAATCAAATGTATTTATATAGCCCTTCGTACATCAGCTGATATCTCAAAGTGCTGTACAGAAACCCAGCCTAAAACCCCAAACAGCAAGCAATGCAGGTGTAGAAGCACGGTGGCTAGGAAAAACTCCCTAGAAAGGCCAAAACCTAGGAAGAAACCTAGAGAGGAACCAGGCTATGTGGGGTGGCCAGTCCTCTTCTGGCTGTGCCGGGTGGAGATTATAACAGAACATGGCCAAGATGTTCAAATGTTCATAAATGACCAGCATGGTCCAATAATAATAAGGCAGAACAGTTGAAACTGGAGCAGCAACACGGCCAGGTGGACTGGGGACAGCAAGGAGTCATCATGTCAGGTAGTCCTGAGGCATGGTCCTAGGGCTCAGGTCCTCCGAGAGAGAGAGAGAATTAGAGAGAGCACACTTAAATTCACACAGGACACCGAATAGGACAGGAGAAGTACTCCAGATATAACAAACTGACCCTAGCCCCCCGACACATAAACTACTGCAGCATAAATACTGGAGGCTGAGACAAGAGGGGTCAGGAGACACTGTGGCCCCATCCGAGGACACCCCCAGACAGGGCCAAACAGGAACCCAGACAGGAAGATCACATCAGTGACTCAACCCACTCAGGTGACGCACCCCTCCCAGGGACAGTATGAAAGAGCCCCAGTAAGCCAGTGACTCAGCCCCTGTAATAATCAATCAACTGATTGTGCGTGACTAATACATGTGACATTCATGGCTTACCATACAGCATGCCTTACTATGAATCTAAAACATGATGTAGCTAAAGAAGCTCTAGTAGGACCACACTCAACAGTACCTTGACTGTCCCTGTGCCTAACCTCCCCTAGGGGGCACCCATAGGAGGCCACATCCTCAATTACCTACTGGAGAAGTCTCGTGTGGTGCACCAGAACCACGGAGAGAGGAACTTCCATATCTTCTACCAGCTGCTGGAGGGAGGAGAACAAGACCAGCTCAGCAAGCTGGGCCTGGAGAGAAACGCTCAGAAATACCACTACCTGGTCAAGGTGTGTGTGTGTGTGTGTGTGTGTGTGTGTGTGTGTGTGTGTGTGTGTGTGTGTGTGTGTGTGTGTGTGTGTGTGTGTGTGTGTGTGTGTGTGTGTGTGTGTGTGTGTGTGTGTGTGTAGTAATTTGAACAGGGATGTCCTGTACCTCTTAGGGTTGCTGTCCCAGGGTGAGCTCCATCAATGACAAGAGTGACTGGAAAACAGTGAGGAAAGCCCTGACCGTCATCGGCTTCCATGAAGAGGAGGTGGAGGTCAGAAACACTTTAGTGTACATCAGAGGAGGCTGGTGGGGGAAGCTATGGAAGCTCATTATAATGGAATGAATGGAACGATATCAAACATATGGAAACCTCATGTTTGACTCTGTTCCAATTGTTCACACCCAGCTATTACAATGAGCCCGCTCTCCTATAGCTCCTCCCACCAGCCTCCACTGGTGTACATACTGTATGTCACTGCAAATACCCACCCAAAGATTCACTCTGAAAACAGTGAGAATGTCATGGTTTAAATGTGTCTCTTCTCTCTCCCTGCTAGGATCTGTTGAATATAATCGCAAGTGTCCTTCATCTTGGGAACACTCAGTTTGGAGAAGGGGAGGATGGAGAAACCCAGATCACCACTGAGCCACAGCTCACATATCTGTCCAAGGTTAGAACTTCTAACATGAACTCTACCTCCTCCCACAGACTGACACATTCCCTAATTCTCCATTTTAAAGGCAGATGTTGATGTTGTACTGCTTGTTCTGCAGCTGTTGGGTGTGGATGGACCAGCACTGAGAGAGGCTCTCACTCATAAGAAACTCACTGCCAAAGGGGAAGAGGTGAGTGTGTATGGTGGGATGTTTCACTTCATACAAAACTATGCCTGAAGCCTGCTAATATAATTTAATATAATCTAATTTAATATCCCGCTTACCAAGAAGTAATACAGTATGCCATCGATGTGTATGGCATAAATATTGTGATTAATTTGTTTAAAAGAGAGGATACTGATAAAGTACAGCTGAGCCCAGAAATAACACAAAGTATTTTATTTCAATGTGTGTGTACGTATGTGTGTGTACTGCGTACGTATGTGTGTGTACTGCGTACTTATGTGTGTGTATGTTCCAGATGATAGGCCCGTTGAGTTTTGAGCAGGCTGTGGCAGCCCGTGATGCCTTGGCCAAAGCGGTTTACGGCCGTGCCTTCACCTGGCTGGTGGCGAAGATCAACCAGTCTCTGGCTTTCAAGGTCTCTCACACATCAATCATGATAGCTAGCTAGCAAAACAATTCACCAATTATTTCCTCTTAATTATTGCTCTCTCTTTGCCAGCTACCGTAATGCTGCTTGCTAACTCCAAAACTGAGTGGATTGTGTTCTATTTACAGGATGAAGTGTACAACAGCAGTAAGGGCTCATCATCAGTCATAGGACTGCTGGATATCTACGGCTTTGAGGTCTTCCAACACAATAGGTACCTGAAAACATTCTAGCTGTTAACTTACTGTGTGTGGTGTGTGTGTGTGTGTGTGTGTGTGTGTGTGTGTGTGTGAGCCATTTGTTTGTACAGTCAACCCAATTCTGATATTATTTCCTCTAATATTGGTCTTTTGACCAATCACATCAGATCTTTTCACATCAGATCTGATTGGTCAAAAGACCAATTAGTAAAACAAAGATCCGAATTAGGCTGCCTAATTATATTGTAGCACAGTTGTTTTGTGCCATCTTTCTAAACCTAACCATCTCCCTGTAGTTTTGAGCAGTTCTGCATCAACTACTGCAATGAGAAGCTGCAGCAGCTGTTCATCAAGCTCACCCTCAAGTCTGAGCAGGAGGAATACGAAGCAGAGGGCATCACTGTGAGTCTGTGTACTCAGAGAAAAATACAAAACAAGAATAGAGGTATACTAGTGATGAGGTTGTAGTTCATTAAATGCAACTGTGTATTTCAGTGGGAGCCGGTGAAGTACTTTGACAACAAGATCATCTGTGACCTGGTGGAGGAGAAACACAAAGGCTTTATCTCCATCCTGGTGAGAATGACTGGCGTTCCCTTCAGTTTAGTAGTTTATCTGACTCTCTTTAGTCTTTCTCCTCTCTCTGGTATCTCTCTCCCTCTGTCCTCTCCCTCTCTCTGTTTGAATGTTAACATATATATGTGAAATGTGTTGTAGGATGAGGAGTGTTTGAGGCCAGGGGAGCCCAGTGATATCTCCTTCCTGGAGAAGCTTGAGGACACTTTGGGAGGCCATGCCCATTTTGTCACGTGAGTCCAATCTTTCTCTTACACACACACACACACATGTCATATTTTGTTTATGTATTTGCACCATCACCCCAAAATGTATTTGTGTGTATATTTGTGGCTCTGTATCTAAGATATGAATTGTCTCTATGTCTGTCAGTCACAAATTGGCGAATGGGAAGACACGCAAGGCGGTGGGCAGGGAGGAGTTCAGACTGATTCATTATGCTGGAGAGGTCAACTACACTGTCAATGGTGAGCTAGCTAATCAATCAGTCAATAGTACAGCTGCTGGTTCCGTGTCAGAGGAACCAGTTCCGGTGGCATGCATTGAAACGCATCGCCTTATCGTGGCTTTCTTTTGCAAATGACTATAAATTTACTGACTTATTTCCTAAAACTTGTCAATACTAAACATCATATAAAGGTGTGGGACATTCATTGTGTGACCAGAAATAACTAACAGGTCTATTTCACTTCAGCAACTAGAATATGTCCATCCACAATTCAACTGTGGGAACATGGCGGTTTTCAACACCAGACTACAGAAAGAGCTGGCCGTCACTATACGAGAGATTGTTTGTGTGGAAATTACCTCTGCCCTCGACTTACAATTAAAACCAGTAAATGAATCATTGGCAGTGCTCACTGCTGAAGTGGAGACCTTTTCAACTAAAGTGAAAAGTCTGGAGAAGACAGCCAATGCGACAGAGGACTCATGACCTGCAAAAAGAGCGAGCTAAGTTGGAATGGATAATCAAACTCTTAAAAGAGAAAACGGAATCCCTCAAAAATGTACGGGTCACTGGACTTGTAACTGGTGTGGAAGCGGGCAACTTTCTTCATGAGCAGTCTTTCTATGAAGTGTTTGGGTAGGAGAAGCTGGGTCCCATGCCGCTGATAAACATTGCGCACGCACTGATAAACATTGCGCATGCACTGATAAACATTGCGCATGCACTGATAAACATTGCGCATGCACTGAACATTCACAAAGGTTCATTTGGATGGGATGTGAATACAGCACTCATTTTCCTTTTATAAAAAAGGTACGGACTCCATTCAGTGTGCTCAATATCGCCCTCTAGCTTTGATAAACTATTTTCCAAAAATTCTGTCGTCCTGTTTCAAAACTTACTTACCCAAATTGGTACATCCAGACAAAAGCCAGTTTGTTAAAAAACAAGATAACCTACATGCTTCATCAGAAACCAAATGCAGTTCTATCTCTCAACGCAAAAAAAACAACGTTTTATAGACTAGAATGGTCATAACTTTGTTCGGTTTTGGAGCATATGGGACTTGGCTTCAATTTCATTCGATTAAAATACTATATGCCAATTCCTCAGCCACAGCGATAACAGGCTATACCTGCTCTGCTCTGTTCAGAATATGTAGAAGTAGCAAGGAAGGTGACCCCATCTAACCTCTGCTATTTCTATTAACTGGAGTGGGAGACATGGTTTCCGGGTGAGGAGGCAATATGTGGTTGGTGGATGGGGACTGAGTGGGGGAATGGGTTGGGAGGGGGAGACTTTTTTGTTTATTTTCCTTGCAGACAAAATTTTACCAAACTGTTGATACTGTTCTTTATCTTTATATTAATTTCTGATGTGTTTTTTTCTTCTTTTGAATGTCATGATAACTGAATATATGAATATATCTGAATGAATATGACTTTGAATGCTATACCTGTACCTGTAAACCCCCCTTCTGAAAAAATGACAAACTAAATAAAAAGTTGGTCACAGAAATATTTGGAGTATAACTGCAATAAATAATTGACTGATTTCAACCACACACACTCTCTCTGTGTGTTGTTTTATGTTCTTCTGCATCACAGGGTTTCTGGACAAAAACACCGACCTGCTCTACAGAAACCTGAAAGAGGTGAGGCTGGAGTAACAATAGAGAAATGAGAACACAGACCACACTCATGAACTCTCTCAGAACTCCCTCACACTGTTTATGTGTGTACACTACAGTAGGTATATGCAGTATAGTGTCCATAGGTGTGGTGTGGTGTGTTTATATGGTTCCGTGTTGTGCTTTCTCTGTTCAGGTCATATGCCAGTCAGATAACCAAATCCTGAGTCAGTGCTTCAACAGAGAGGAGGTGACGACCCAAAAACGCCCAGAGACGGTGAGACACGCGCACACAGACATACACAGACAGATATACACTCACAGCCGACTAAACTCAACTCCATGATTTACATTGGAGTTGAGCAGCGACTAGTGCAGGCGGACTGGATTTCAGCACCCAAATAATTATTTTACACAACAAAAGAATAGCACACATTTACACGGGACAATGTCATGTGTAAATGCAGGCTTTTCTTTGGGTGCTGAAAGTTGAGTTTAGTCAGCTAACACGCACACAAATACACACAGTTTGATATCGCACCTCACTGCTGCCCTCTGCAGGCTGCCACTCAGTTTAAGAACAGCCTGGCCAAACTGATAGAGATCCTGATGTCTAAGGAGCCATCCTATGTGCGCTGTATCAAACCCAACGATGCCAAGCAGTCAGGTAATCGTACACAGTAAAATCAGTCAATCAGTAAATAAGTCAATCAGTCAATCAATCAATCAGACAATGTAATATTCTTTCTCAACAGGGAGGTTTGATGAGGCTCTGGTCAGACACCAGGTCAAATATCTGGGTCTGATGGAGAACCTGAGAGTC
Source organism: Oncorhynchus mykiss (assembly GCF_013265735.2). Classification (NCBI taxonomy): domain Eukaryota; kingdom Metazoa; phylum Chordata; class Actinopteri; order Salmoniformes; family Salmonidae; genus Oncorhynchus; species Oncorhynchus mykiss. Next base: position 36,309,815 of record NC_048574.1, on the reverse strand, counting down.
AGGAGAGCTGGCTTTGCCTACCGCCGGCGCTACGAAGCCTTCCTACAGAGGTATGTTTGTCTGTATACAGTGCATTCTGAATGTATTTAGACCCCTTTTTCCACATTTTGTTACGTTTCAGCCTTATTCTAAAATGGGTTAAAAAAATATATAAAAAACCCTCATCAATTTACACACAGTACCCCATAATGATTAAGCAAAAACATTATATTAGACATTTTAGCAAATTTATATAAAAAAAATAACTGAAATATCACATTTACATAAGTATTCAGACCCTTTACTCAGTACTTTGTTGAAGCACCTTTGGCAGCGATTACAGCCTTGAGTCTTCTTGGGTATGATGCAACAAGCTTGGATGGGGAGCGTCGCTGCACAGCTATTTTCAGGTCTCTCCAGAGATGTTCAATTGGGTTCAAGTCCCGGCTCTGCCTGGGCCACTCAAGGACATTCAGAGACTTGTTCCGAAGCCACTCATGCATTGTCTTGGCTGTGTGCTTAGGGTCGTTGTCCTGTTGGAACGGCCCCAGTCTGAGGTCCTGAGCACTCTGGAGCAGGTTTTCATCAAGGATCTCTCTGTACTTTGCTTTGTTCATCTTTCTCTTGATCTTGACTAGTCTCCCAGTCCTTGCTGCTGAAAAACATCCCAACAGCATGATGATGCTGCCACCACGTTGCTTCACCATAATGATGGTGCCAGGTTTCCTCCAGATGTGATGCTTGGCATTCAGGCCAAAGAGTTAAATCTTGGTTTCATCAGACCAGAGAATCTTGGTTGGCCACCTCCCTGACCAAGGCCCTTCTCCCCCGATTGCTCAGTTAGGCCAGAGCGGCCAGCTCTCGGAAGAGTCTTGTGGTTCCGAACTTCTTCCATTTAAGATTGATGGAGGCCACTGTGTTCTTGGGGACCTTCAATGCTGCGGAAATGTTTGGTACCCTTCCCCAGATCTGTGCCTCGACACAATCCTGTCTCAGAGCTCTATGGGAATTAATTTGACCTCATGGCTTGGTTTTTTCTCTGACATGAACTGTCAACTGTGGGACCTTATATGGACAGATGTGTGCCTTTCCAAATCATGCCCAATAAATTGAATTTACTCCAATCAAGTTGTAGAAATATCTCAAGGATGATCAATGGAAACAGGATGCACCTGAGCTCAATTTCAAGTCTCATAGCAAAGGGCCTGAATACTTATGTAAATAAGTTTTTTAAAATGTTTTTATGGTTTTATAAATTTGCAAAAATGTCAAAAAAACTGTTTTCGCTTTGTCATTATGGGGTATTGTGTGTAGCTTGATGAGGAAAATAGTTTTTTTAATCAATTTTAGAATAAGGCTGTAACGTAACAACATGTGGAAAAAGGGAAGGGGTTTGAATACTTTCTGAATGCACTGTATTATGTGACTATTTACACATTTCTATAACCACAGTTTCTATATTAACCACATACATTTCTGTAACCACAGGTACAAGTCTCTGTGTCCCGGGACGTGGCCTAACTGGCAGGGCAGACTGGCTGATGGAGTTGCCACTCTGGTCCAACACCTGGGCTATAAACCAGAGGAATACAAACTGGGAAAGTATGTACTCACAGGGAGGGAGGGGGAGAGGGGGAGGGAGGGAGAACAGAAAGTAAGGGGACTTCCATTTGCCTTAGTCATGTTATGAGGAGAAACATGAGATGGTATGTTGTTGATGTGTAATTCCCTATATCTTTGCAGGACCAAGATCTTCATCCGTTTCCCAAAGACTCTGTTCACCACTGAAGATGCCTTGGAGGCCAGGAGGCCCGCCCTCGGTAAGACTATACAGCAGGGAGGACGATGACAAGGCTGTTTAGTTTGGGGGGAATTAATGTATTGAAGAAAATAACATGATTAACAGCAGAGCAGCAGTAGAAAACAGTGAACTGCCCTTGGCAGAAGTATGAGGATGTATAATACACTAAGCAAATGTAATAAGGATGTAATTGATATAGTCTGTTCTGTGGTCCACCATCTTGTCTCCTCTGTTCCTGTGCTCTGTTCTAGCTCTCACACTACAGACCTCATGGAGGGGCTACAGAGAGAGGGCCAAGTACCACCGCATCAGAAACGCAGGTGAGGGATCAAACAGCTCACACTCTTACCTGCTTCTCAATTACTGCTTCCTCAAGCAATTACTCTGCAGCCACTTTCTGCTAAATGAAGTAAGGCCGAGAATATGATTTAGTTTGTTCTGCACAGTTGTAGCTTGTTGGGGTGTTTCTGGGATATGACTGATTGTTTTCTCTCTGTATAGTGCTAGTGATCCAGTCTGCCTGGAGAGGGATGAAATCCCGCCGTAAGGCAAGGCGCCGCAGACACGCTGCTGAAATCATACGCAAGTTCATCAAGGGCTTCATCTACCGCCACTATGAGCGCTGTCCAGAGAATGAGTACTTCCTGGACCATCAGCGTTTCTCTTTCCTGATGACGCTGGTTAGGAACCCGCCCAAGAGTGTCCTGGACAAGAGCTGGCCCGTCCCCCCACCTAGCCTCACTGAGGTACTGCAGCCACACAGTACACACACACACACACACTGAAGGAAATGTAGCATAAGCTAAGGTGTGATGGTGCAATGCGTCTGACTGTTGTACATACAATGTGTCAATGTTTTATTTGTATCTGACCCTATGTCTGTGTAGGCGTCAGAGCACCTGTGCAGGCTGTGTATGCAGAACATGATGCGGGCCTACTGCAGGAGGATCCAGCCAGAGTGGAAGAAACAGGTAGGCTTCTCTACTGTCTGTTACTGTCACTCACCTGACGGGAACACATAGAAAGGTTATTTCTGTCCACTTTCTATTCATTTTATTCTCTCTTACACACACACACTCTCCCTCTCTGTCTCCCTACTCCATTCCTCCTCCCCTTTTCTCCTTCTGTCTCTTTCTCCAACTCCACATGTATCTCTTCTGTGTCTCTATAGATGGAGCAGAAGGTGGTAGCCAGTCAGATCTTCCAGGACCAGAAGGACAGCTATCCCCAGAGTGTCCCCAAGCTGTTTGTGGCCTCCAGACTAGGTAGGGCACACACACTCACTGACACACTGACCAGGCGGCTGGTTGCACCTTAATTGGGGAGGACGGGTTTATAGTCATGGCTGCAACGGAATAAATGGAATGGTATCCAGCACATCAAACACATGTTTGATACCATTCCATTTACTCCATTCCAGCCATTACTATGAGCCGTCCTCCCCTCAGCAGCCTCCTGTGGTACACAGACTTCAACATTTCACAGACTTGACAAACACACCACTGACAGATGCTCTTTCCTGTACACAGACAGTGAGGAGTTCAACCTCAAAGTGATACAGACTCTGGGCAATGACAAAGTGAAGGTGAATAACATTATGTTGTAGTACTATCCCCCTGTAGTGTTTGTGTCCGTTTGGACTGGAGTCTACCATGACCCGTCTCACCTCTGTCACTCTCTTGTTGTTGGTTGAGTACTTAAATCATGCTAATTGAGTGTTTCCTGTGTACTGTGTCTCTACAAAGTCGTATATTGCTTTGAATCTATATTGATACAGAAACGTTTTTTATGACAACCCCTCCCTCTCTCTCACTGTCACACTTCTTTCATTTCTCTCTCCATTCCCCTCTTCTTCTGTCTGTGACAGTATGGAGTTGCGGTGACTAAGTATGATAGGAGGGGTTACAAGGCGCGGCCGCGCCAGCTGCTCCTCACCTCCTCCTTTGCTGTGCTGGTAGCTGAGGCCAAGCTGAAGCAGAGGATCGACTACGCGGCCCTGAGGAGTGAGTCTCTGCTGGGAGTCATAGGGGATTGAGGGACCGGGGGTGGTGGGCCAGGGGTGAAGGCAGGCCTGGAGCGGGGGCAGGGGGGTTGAACTTAAATGGTTAGGCCTCAGGAGTTTTTAGTAACATTGCTTATAAGGTAGTGGTCATGTGTTTGCAATGTATAACAGGGTGCCATTCCTCTCTTTCCAGGCATCTCTGTGAGTTCTCTGACTGATGGGTTCATGGTTCTGCACGTGCCCAGTGAGGATAACAAGCAGAAGGTAACAGGATGACCTCATTCTGGTTATTCTATCTAGCAGTTGTCATGGTGACTTACTGCCATGGTGCCATAAAGTACTTAACCTCTGACCCCTTGTCTGCCCTGTAGAGTGATGTGGTGCTCCAGTGTGATCATGTGATCGAGGTGGTGACCAAGCTGGCCACCATGGCGGACAAGAAGAACAAGGTCAACATCAGCCAGGACAGGTGGGTCTGGCTCATAGAATTAGGAATTAGAATAGGCTCTCTATGGTCAAGCTTCTCTGATCATCTGGACACTGGATAGCTTCATTACCTTTTTCAGAGAATTGTTGCCAATCCATTCCAACTGTCATCCGCTGTTTGTGCTAATGACACTCTATTTTCACAATGACTTTCTATTTTATTCCCTCCTCTCTCTCATCCCATCTCACCCCATCACTCCTTTCCTCTCTCTGATCCTCTCCTCCTGTGTGCAGTATTAAGTTTGCGGTGGCTCGGGGGAAGGAGGGGGTCATTGATTTCACCAGTGGACCAGAGTTGAAGGTAGCCAAAGGCAAGAAAGGACACCTGCTGGTGGTGAGTCAGGAGACGGGAGAGGAGGAAACGTATTATTATGAGGACAGTAGGGCTTGAGGGAGGGAGGGTGAGGACTTCTAGATGGAGGACGAGGTGAGCTGGGATTGTCAAATGGAAAGCAGTAGAGTATTAAAGACCTCTTTCGTCTCTATATTCTCACTGGAAGTTTTGACCAATAATCCACATTAGGGACTAACAATGGCCTCGTGTGAATTGACTTGTTTTGCAGACGGCCCCTCAACTCAACCCAAGATGACGACCTCGCTGTAATCCACAGAGAACCAATCATTCCACAGGATGATTTCCTGCTTTAGCCAATCAGATTATAGCCACACAGAAGTTATTTTTCTCCATTAAATGTGAGACCACAGCCATACACTGCCTACAAGATCATTATTTTCTCCGTTAGCACAATTGAACTTATAAATCTTAATTTAGATAGTTATTGATTTAAAATGACATATTATCATATATAAATGGATTCAGTGGTTTTGCCGGAATTCATAATACTTTGTTGTTTATTAACAAAACTCGTATTAAATGAAACAACACATTTTCAATCTTATGCTTCATCTTTATTTTGTAGTCCTTTACAATATATTTGCTCATGTATGTAAAAAAAAATATATTTAGATTTCCATAATAACAAAAATAAACACCATTTTACAAATAAATAAGTAATAAATAAGTAAATAAATAGGCAAAAAGGCATCTTTGGAAAGTACAGTGAACTGAGGACTGTTGAGAAAGGGGATGTTGGGTAGTGTTTCTCAACACTCTTCCAGCTCTCAGCTGTTAGAGTCAGCGAGCGAGACAGAGAAAGAAAAGAAGGAAACTCCGGGAGAAACCCAGAGTAGAGTAAGACATACAGCAACACTATGCGTAAACTTGGTTTCAGTCTAACAAAGTCAACCGAGCATCTCACAACAATGAGAAATCATGATCTTAGGGAATACTATAAATTATAAACCAGGTAGTTTGGCTCCTGGATGCTGATTGGCGGAAAAGCCGTAGTATATCAGACAATATACCATGGGTATGACGCAAAACTACTTGTTTTCTGTTATAACTACGTTGGTAACCAGTTTATAATAGCAATAAGGCACCTCTGGGGTTTGTGGTATATGAGCAATATACCACAGCTAAGGTCAGTATCCAGGCACTCTGGGATGCATCATGCCTAAGAACAGCCCTTATCCTTGGTATATAGGGCCATATACCACACCCCCTCGGGCCTTATTGATTAATTGAACCCTATCATTAATGCAGTTGAAATAACAACAGCAGGTATTGACATCACTTGGCAATATTGAGTCACAGTACTGTATTTCTGTCATAGTAATACTGAATGAAATATATCATTATTATCAACTTATAATAACGCTGATTATTATCATCATAATGAATAATACTAATATCATTATTATTGGTGTTATTAGCTGCCTTGTTACTTCTGAAATAAACTGTGTGCATTGACTACATAAAATACTGTTGTGTTATAATTCATAATACTACAATTTGTAAATTCTCACATCCAACATTGTCCCTAGTCCACAAAATAAGTTAAAAGCCACTCTAACCACAACCCGTCACAGGCTTGTGCAGTACTAGTTTGCATTATGAATATGAATCCATGCATACCATGTCTATCTGCCCCTGGGCTAGGTACCTGGAGGACCTCTGTGTTTGGTCTTCAGGAGGATGAAGTCTCTGGCCAGCTTGGTGAGGTAGCGCTCCAGGTCCCTGAGGATGACGTAGCCCTCCAGGCGGCTGGTCCACAGGGACTTTGATGGGGCCTGGTGGCTGGAGGGAGTGCTCACTGCACGAGTCAGGGCAGGGGGAGAGGTGGGGCTTACATTGGAGCTGTTCACACATCTCAACTGTAAAGACCACAGAGAGGTTTATCCGACTGAGCTCATAACATTTCTCCACAGTGTATATACAGTAGCTACTGAGTAGCCATAGTGGGTAGCTACATGAACACCTAATATAGTGCGCAGAGAGAATAAGTATACACTTCGTTCATGTATATGGCGCACATTGTCTGTACCTGAAAGTTGACTTTTGTCATGAGATCCCGCAGGTCTGTCAGAATGTGCTGTATTCTCTCAGGTATGCTGGGTTTTGGCTTGCCCCTGCTCCCCATCCTGTGGGCTGCCCCCTGTCCAACCTCCTCCCTCTCTATCTCCCTTCTCTTCATGTCCAGGTGAGCCCAGAAGGTGTGCAGGTCTCGAGAGGCAGCACTCAGACGCTCCCAGTCCTGTACAGGCCAGATCATAACATTATTCACAATATCACAATCTCCTATTCTATAGTAACTTTTTATAGCATTAAACCACAGCAGGTTAACAGGTGGTACAGGTCACACACAAACCTTCATCTGAAGCCAGTGGTAGAAGTCTGTGGAGAGGGAGGGTAGGGTCTGCCACTCCAGACTTCTGTCCTCAAACTGCTTGTTATCCAACTGCTCCTCCTTCTGGCAAGACAAATGAAGGTACATTATGATAACAGCCTGTAGCATGGGAGGATAGCTGTTGTCTCTGGGCACATAGAAGCTCTAGCAGACTAGCCACCAGTAATAGAGGCTAGCAGAGGAGTCAACTCACATATCTCCTGAGCAGCTGCTGTACCCGAGTGTGGGTGCATCTGATGGATTTGAGGGAGTATGAGTAGGACTTGAGTAGGCCTGGAGGGGATGCACAACATTGGTACACACAGCTCAGGGTAAGGAAAAACTGGAGAAACAGAACCTGCCACCAAACAGACATCTGGAAGAGACAGAGACAGGATGAGTGATTGCTAAATTGCAAAATCATGTCAACATTTGTCAATGAATGAAAGTCGGCATGCAGAACAAATATAGCCAGCCTTATCTGAATCAATTCTCAATATATGTTGGTAACTTGTGGTAACTCTCTTATATGTATTACTTAACAACCACAATACAAATGTTAGATCCATGACAATTTAGCACTAGCCTTCAATCGAAAACTTCATTGCTTTCTAACCGGGGCTCTATTTAATCCATGTCGCTGAAGTTTCAGTGTGATTGAAATGCAATGTTCCCGCGTTAGCAGACTGCATTCACGGTAAAAGCTGCATATTTCGGCTCAATTGGAAATTGCTTTTACATTTCTATTGCATAATCTGTCATGCTTCAACTATACAGATTGACTAGAGCAGCTAGTATCTTTATCTCATCACACTAACACAGACTTCTTAGTATCTAAACCAGCCCTATAGAGATAAAGGAGTTTACCACCGGCGGTCCTGCTATGGAACATCTGTACTGCTCAACACTAGCTAGAGTGAGAAGAACAGAGACAGAGTAGACTTACCTTGTAGAGATAGCAATCTGTGATTGACACATCCTAGCTGCATCCTTTGATATTTATGTATGTCTTCAGTTTCTGTTGTGGTCTGGAGTTTTTCTCAGCAGCTCGTGTAGCGGTTTCATCAAATGATTCACAAAACCTGCCCAATTGCCTAAGTGTTAGTTAATACATAATTACATTTTTCATTTTTCGCTATCATTTTGAGGTAAATAGGGCCTAATATGATGATTGTTCATTGTTGTAGAATTACTCAATGTTATCATATTTTTATCAAACTCAAACTGTTCTGTAACTTTTTACAGTGTAAGTGCAATCTAGCCAAATTAGTCATTATATATGATATTCTGCTGAGTTCAGTAATGAAACTAAATGTTTATTAGACATTTAACATTTTAGTAATTCAACAGATGCTCCTATCCAGAGCGACTCAAGGACACGTGAAGAGATTTTTCACCTAGTCCGCTCGGGGATTTGAACCAGCGACGTTTTGCTTACTGGTCCAACGTTCCTAACAGCTAGGCTACCTGCCCTCATCAGTTACTGGGATTCAAAAATCTATAATCACTCCTTTATACTTTACATTTATAGCGTGTGAAATTATTTTCTAACGGGTTTCTATCGTAGTATAAACTCAAAATGAATAGTTAACAGTTTATTTACAAATCCCTTCATACTTACACACCCCTTTATAATAGTGTGTGTGTGTGTGTGTGTGTGTGTGTGTGTGTGTGTGTGTGTGTGTGTATGTATGTATGTACTATTATACCTTAATTTATATGGATGCTATAGAAGAAGATTATGAAACAACATTATTATCTCAATTACAGTATTTTGTTCCAGAAATAGAGAACTAACCACTGCCTAAAATAGTCCCGGAAATGAAAATCCCTTTGCGCAATCTTTTTGGTTGTTTCTTTTCTCTACTCTCATCGACGACACTTTGTGATGTTGTGGGGTGCTCTATGGGGAAGCACCCCAGTGTCTCAACTGTAAAATCAAAACGACACTATCCTTGTGACATTGTTAAATGAGTGGGTGTGTTGTACAAGCTGAGATACTACACACTTTCCATATTAATTTGTATTCCTTCAGGTTCTGTCTTTTTTTTAAAGTGACTTCTATTCAATAACACTTTGATGTATACTGCACAACCCACCTAGGCGGATGTACAGTATGAAAAGCATTTCCCATACATGCAAAGCAGAAAAACTCTAAATGCAATTATTAGTCGTTTTGAAAGTAAGTAATTGTGAAAGCACTGTTCTCATGCAGGATACAGTAAGTCACTACTTTGAGACTGACAGCACAGTTAATCAAATGGTACACCTGGCAAGTAACAGCAGTGTACTCTAGCCTACTGCACAAGTCATATCGAAGTCTGCCTGGCATAGTCAAATCAATGTGTAGAAAGCAGAATTCTTATGATTTCTAAACATTGATTTGCACAAATTGAATCATTGGATTCATAAATTGAACTTGCATATCATGATTTGAATGAATATTGCATTTAGTTTGACATTTATACTTAATATTGAAATTAAATATGTACATATTCAGTTTCAATATGGAAGACATTGTATTCATTGTCTGTGTATCAAGTTTACAATGTATCATTTGTAGTTTACAAAAGTTTCATATATTCAAGTCCTCAGATGCATTAAGATTATGTTTTCAAATCCAGTTCTCGAAATTCAGATTCGAAACCAGAGACAACATCCTGGTACTTTGCCAGCCAGGAATGGTAGAAGAGAACAGATTACAATCAACCCCTCTCGAAATGAGTAGTTTCTAGAGGTTAGTGCCATCTTGAGATTGCATTGCGTCACCTCTGTGTGTCATACACAGTCTGACTGAGTAATAGTTGTCTCTCTTCTCTCTCGATAGAGAGAGAGAAAGAAAGAATTAACAGGAAAGACTGCAAAGCAATGGTCTTTCAGAAAAAGTCCAGATCTCATTCAACCCTGAAACACCACCAACTATGCTTACCTTGGTCTGACTAGAAGATCATCTGGCCAGTTTGACATGGCCATAAAGTCTCTAACAGATAAAGCACTCCCAGCATATTTTGCAATTAGAAAGACCCTATATACATTTAACCCACCAATTAGAATTTGGGTTAAATTATTTGATGTATTATTTGTCATGACTCCAATCCTTCTATATGGCAGAGAAATGTGGGCCCCCCTTTACAATTTAAAATATACCTCATGGGATAAATGCCCCACCAAAGTTTTACACCTGGAATTTTGTCAAAATATTCTAGGTGTGCCCAGAAATGCCCCAAACCTAGACTGTAGGGCAGATCTTGGGAGATTCCCCCTGGCATTCCAAATTGAGAAAAGAGACACACATTTCTGGACTCACCTAACACACTGTGATCCAGAATATTAGAATTACAAGGCTTATTTCTGCAAACCCCGTAACCAGAGAGTGACCCTTCAGACTAGCAAAAGCACCAACTAAATTCAACCATTCAACCACAAATAACAACATTAGATCGAATAGAAATCTCAATTTAATCACAAACTTCAATGTTACCAAATTCTAAATAGAGATATCAGATTTTCACAAGACTTTGTCAAGATCAAAGAATTCAAAGGAAGACATTAGCAACAGTGACATCCAACGAGAGAGAGAGAGAGAGAGAGAGAGAGAGAGAGAGAGAGAGAGAGAGAGAGAGAGAGAGAGAGAGAGAGAGAGAGAGAGAGAGAGAGAGAGAGAGAGAGAGAGAGAGAGAGAGAGAGAGAGAGAGAGAGAGAGAGAGAGAGAGAGAGAGAGAGAGAGAGAGAGAGAGAGAGAGAGAGAGAGAGAGAGAGAGAGAGAGAGAGAGAGAGAGAGAGAGAGAGAGAGAGAGAGAGAGAGAGAGAGAGAGAGAGAGAGAGAGAATGAGAGAGAGAATTACAATGAGTGGATTCGGCTATTTCAGTGACTTTCAATGGGATGCCACCTTTCCAACAAGTCAGTTCGGCAAATTTCTGCCCTGTTAGAGCTGCCCCTGTCAACTGTAAGTGCTGTTATTGTGAAGTGGAAATGTCTAGGAGCAGCAATGGCTCAGCCGCAAAGTAATAGGTCACACAAGCTCACAGAACGGGACCGCCGAGTGCTGAAGCGCATAGCGCATTAAAATGGTCTGTTCTTGGTTGCAACACTGTTCGTAGCTTCATGAAATGCCAAGCGTCAGCTGGTGTGGTGTAAAGCTCGCTGCTATTGGACTCCGGAGCAGTGGAAACACTTTCTCTGGAGTGATTTAATCTAGTTTCGTCATCCGGCAGTCAGACCTAATGGCCCAACATCAGTGCCTGACCTCGCTAATGTTCTTGTGGCTGAATGGAAGCAAGTCCACGCAGCAATGTTCCAACATCTAGTGGAAAGCTTTACCATAGAGAGGAGGCTGTTATAGCAGCAAAGGGAGGACCAAGTCCATATTAATGCCCATGATTTTGGAATGAGATGTTCAACAAGTAGGTGTCCACATACTTTTAGCCATGTAGTGTATATTCAGAGCATTTGGATAATGACTTTTCACTAGTTTTAATTTTTCAAATTGTGAATGACTGAAAAGTTATTTTTTTGGGGCGGTGTTTAGAGAGAGGGGGGGGGGGCAGAGGGCAAGTGATGATGAGAGAAAGAGCTTAGTAATTTTCTTGATTGCGGAAGCATGCCGTTTCATCACAGTTGAGTGGCAGGTGGTTACTGGATGGCATATTCACCATTATTTCACCATGACAGAAATAGCAGAGAGAGGAGTTTCTGTTTCCCCGGGGGGGGGGGGGGGGGGCAGCCCTGGGAATGTCTCAGAGAACTACATCGTCACTATTTTTACCATAATTACCACCACCATCATGACTATCCATCCCACTTTCTGTTATTTAGAGCCATTGTAGAGATGAAATGGCACTCTGCCATTACCCTAAGGCCCATGGTCATAAATCACCATAATCAAATGAGAAATATACATTTACTATTGAGATTTTGGAATAGGAAAATAAACAGAAGCTGCTTAATCGACTTAGGGTTCAGTCAAAATCAGCCAATTAGGTTTGTACACAGCCTTGGCACTATCTGAGTGTGTATCTGTGTAGTTACTGTTTATGCCCAACTGGCTCATGCACACAGTTTAGGTTCAGACCTGGAGAGAGGAAGTGGGCAGTGAACTACAGGTCAGTGGTCTGGACAACAGTCCTGATGGACAGATACAGTACCTACTTCCTCTTTTCGTGAGCAGAGAACTCTAACAGGGATGTGGTCTCGGGATTATGTTGGTATGTTTGTGTGTGTTGTGGGGGAGAAGCTCTATATGCATCACATACTGTACATACTACCCCTTTCAAATCATGACTCTCCAGAAGGGCTTCCCTCACTCTCGTGACTCCCCCCTCTGCTCTCACAGTTAGGAGGAACACTGACAGATTCCCCCTCTCTTGGTCACTTTTTAGTTTCAATACCTTTTTTAAAATTTTCATTACCTTTCCTTCCCAATTTTAGCAATCAATAGAGAATTCACGATACCCTGGAACACTGAAACTTTTGCTCTGCTCTGCTCTATTGCAGTGTGCGGACAGTACTTGATCACAGCAATCCATTTCTTTAAAGCTCTGAAAAAGAGCGCCACCATGTGGTGGTCTCCGGAAGAGGTGCCGGTTTAGATCCCGTGACTGTCACGGTTTACGTGTATTGATCTACATGTGTTCGTGGGTGGAGTCTGTTTTTAAGGGCTGCAGACTCTTTTCGTTGCATTCCACCCAGAGAGGAAGTCTGCCTTGTGTAGTGTACCGCACAGCGCTTGGGGAGACTACCAAGCAAGCAGGGCTGAGGCATTCTTTTTGACTCTAGTTAGCGATGACATTTGAACTTTAGGCTGAGGTCAGGGTTTGGAAGCCTACCTCAGCTACAAGAAGTCCCAAAGTTAATCTCTAAAGGCTAGAGAGAGAGTTTGAGAGAGGCTTCTGAGAAGTACTCATAGCCAATTGTAAGGGTTTTCTACAATCTCAATCTCCCACTGTACATTGATACTCTGCCATATTATTTGGAATAGAGAAGCCCTAAAGACCATAACAAGCATAAACTGTCAACATTCATTTGGATACTAATTTTGATCCCTCTCCGGGGGCTTTGTAACAGTGAGAAATGTATTGGGAAAACGTTTAGTACAAATCATTGTGGATTGATTGGTGGAGTTTCTGTCAGTTGGCCCGAGCCTAGATGCACTAAGATAAACTCTTCTTGTCCGAGAGAGAACTTATTATTTGGACATGATCCGTTCTCTCTATATGCCAGGGGCGACTGAAGTTTTGATTGGCTGTACTGTCTGATATTTATCCTGTATAAACGTTGTACATGTACACATACTACTAACTATAACAGTATTTGGATTCCATCTATTACAATGTATCCAGAATTGAATCCAGAGTCATGTCAGATCATTGATTACAGACACTGTGTTATCTGAGCTGTGGAGCAGTGAAATGTGCTGTACGTAAAAATTAAATCTCACCATTTTACCCACTTTTTCAGCAAATCCTTTTAAGTTGAAGATTTAGTCAAACGTAACCCCTTCAGAGATGTGACCATACTCATCCTCTCAAAGGAAAAACAAATATATTGTCTTATATTGTTTAATATTGTTTGCTGAAGGGAAACAGAGGACAGACAGCAGGACGACAGAGGGCCGACCTCATTTGTGTTTGGAATGGACGCCCCCCTAAGTTCTTCAGAGGGCGGCTGGATCTTTCACAGCCATAGAGACAGAAACTGCACAGTAAGCACTATTAATATAAGGGCATGAAGAGGTTGTTATCAATAAACATCACATTGGTACGGTTTTAGAAGAACAAAGGGCATGTATTTTACACAGTTACACAGTTCTATTTTGAAAAGTGCACTATATTTTATGATACCACACAATTTATTGTTGAAAGGACATCAAAATACATTTAAGAGCGAGCAGTAAGCATTATTATAAATTGGTCTTTGTTGAACATGGCTTTCATTAGGAGTTGAATATTGGCTCATGGCTTACAAACTAACTGGGTTGACTGTACCCAAGGAATCATAGCATAGGTTCTATAGCACAAGATGCTGACAGGACAGTGGATACACAAGGACAGAACAGGAGACACAATGAAAAAGCAGACCATTGCTCCACAGTGACTCCATGTGGCTTGTCCTTAAGTCCTTGTTTATGCAGATGTTGTTTGTCAGGGCCCAGGTGGAAGGGTCAGCCAGTTTAAACCACCCCCGTCTCTTTCCACAACATCCTTCCATTGAGACAGACACTGTGGGGGTTGGACCCATGGAGGTGTTCTGTTTAATCCTGTGGTTGGACCCGATAAAAAGGACCAGTGGGTCCATCCATCCTGTCACAGTACCTGGAACCACTTGGAGTCGTGATCATCCTTTCTGAGTTGTGCAGTTTGAGTGTTAACCTCAGTCTCCCTCCACGAGAAGATGCAGGCCTTTGCCGTCGCTGCCCTCTCCATCTGGCTGTGTCTGGGTGCCACCACCCTGGCAGAGTCCCACGGCCCACAGCACTGCAGTAAGGATCATCTGCTTTATATCTTGTTGAGACTCATGTTTGCTGTGCACTGTGTGGAAAACTGCTGTTACTTGTATGACTATTTTGGTAATATTGTCAAGGTTTATCAAATCAACAGTCTCTTCTAACTTAAAGTATACCTATATGTCTACACATGATCTCTGAGTTTGAAAATCTGTCTAACTGACGACTTTGTCTTTTAGCATCACCTAATATGACTGGGGTCCTGACTGTGGTGAGTAGCCCTCTTGTCCATTAACCATTATCAATAATGCTAGGACACTGATATTGCATTATTTCTAAACCAAACCAGACTCTCAGTTCAGGCAACCCTGTTTTTATCCACTGATGTTTTCTCCTAAAAACAACTATATTGGCACAGTTGGCTTAGTTTTTGCAGGTACAGAATTGGGTCATATTAATATCTCTATATATCGTTATCTCTCTCTTGATTAAACAGCTGGCCCTTACAGGAGGTGAAATCAAGGCAACTGGACATTACAGCTATGACTCGACGGACAAGAAGATACGTTTCACTGAAAGTGAGATGCACCTCAACAAGACTGAACATCTGGAGGACTACCTGATGCTATTTGAAGAGGTAACACTGACAACTGACAGAAACATATAAGGCAAGATTCCAACCCAATTGTAATTCAGAATAGCTGCTTTATAACATCACATGGCCTACATAACAGTTGCATAACCCACTTGTTACTATGGTTATGACACAGCATCATCATAACCGATGCTTCCTCCTTCTCATCCGTCTCTCTCAGGGGGTCTTCTATGACATTGACATGAAGAACCAGTCCTGTAAGAAGATGTCTCTGCACTCTCATGCTCACGCTCTGGAACTCCCCGCTGGTGCAGCCCATCAGGTTGAGCTGTTTTTGGGGAGTGACACTGTTCAGGAGGAGAACATCAAAGTGAACATATGGACGGGATCCGTGCCAGAGACTAAGGGTGAGTATGATACGCATTAGGAGTCAACCTGTCAATGTGATTTTTATTAATGAAGTATAATGTTGGATGGCAATGGTGTAAACATGGGTTTATATAGTGAAGCTATTAGGATGTATCAAAGCATCTGTCTGTCTGCCTGATCTCCAGGCCAGTATTTTTTGTCTACTACTGTGGGAGAATGTCTACCACTCAGCACTTTCTACTCAACTGATTCCATGACACTCCTCTTCAGGTGAGAGGCATACTTTTAATTTGTTTAATGCAGCTGTAGGGTCACTGAAATCTTCTTGTGCAATGGATAATAGCTGCTACTATCTGCCTATACTTTGGTATATCATAGTACTAGATGCCTTTGAGAAATGTTTGAGATTTAGTTCTGTATGGTCTCCCACGGAAGAAACCAACGTCTTGACGTAGACCTAGAGAAAATGTCCTATTGGGCCGAAGATGACACTGATTTTGAAGTTGCAGGCATGGCTACTATATCACGAGACAATGAGCCTGACTCATGTCCGCTACACTTGCATGCCCAAAAAGTTCATGCTATTTTTCTCTTCTTCTCACAGCAATTCCGAAGTGGTCACTGAGGTGAAAGCCCCTGAAGTATTCAATCTGCCGTCTTTCTGTGAGGGTGTGGAGCTGGAGGAGGCTCCTGAGGGCCAGAAGAATGACTTCTTTAGTCTGTTCAACAGTGTCTAAGACAGTGGCACCAGGACCTCCAGCCCCAACCAACCAAGAGTGTGGCCAGCTAATCCTCCTAGTTGTTTCTCTCCCTCTCATAACTACATTTGAGTGTTTCATTGCAAATTCTTCTCTTCTGTTAGACCAGATATATATCATAATATACTTTATTTGATTATTCCTCTTTGAAGACATTGCATAAAGATTAATCAGATGAAAAAAGGAAAGTTAATGTTAAGTTGTCATGTTAATGTAATCTCTACGTTTGAACGGGATATAAGGGGATATAACGTTTGTAATTTACATTATTAATTTGTCACTTAAAGTTGCTAATGCGTAGGAGGTCTGCATAGGCAAATGAGATAATAAAAACTCAACATCTTTTCGAGTCTCCAAATGTATTTGTTTTATTGAAAGGGGCAGCAGGTAGCCTAGTGGTTAGAGCATTGGACTAGTAACTGAAAGGTTGCCAGATTGAATCCTCGAGCTGACAAGGTAAAAATCTGTTGTTCTGCCCCTGAACAAGGCAGTTAACCCACTGTTCCTAGGCCGTCATTGTAAATTAGAATTTGTTCTTAACTGACTTGCCTAGTTAAATAAAGGTCAAATATATATATTTTTTAATTTGATTTTTTTACCAAAGTCTTCCTCAAAGACAAGAAAAGGCCATTTCCTAAAGAAAATGTGTGCTTGATATTTTATTAAGGTTTGAGAGAATTTGAAGTGAGGATAGTTTGAAAGGTTTGCAGCTTAAATGACCAAGGAGCTGGACCATTTTGGATAGCTACCCACTCTACTCTTATGGTTCTCATTCAAACCCATGTTCATTTATGCAAATGTTTATAGTTCATAAAGTATGAATAGTATCAAAAATCTTTGGCAAGCAATCTAAGTTGAGTCGGTCTGTATGTAGGTTTGGTGTTATTAGCTTAAACGGTTGAAGAGCAGTGCTAAATCTAAAATGTACAATTCTAGCCAATAGAGCTTCTATGCCAATTTTAAATGGTTATAGTTCAAAAAGTATAAATAGTATGAAAAAGCCTTTGACAAACAATATAAGTTGGGTCAGTCTGAACATGTCAATGTTGGTTTGTTGTTGATAGCTTAATTGGTGTGAGGAGATGCATGCCCAAAGTTTCTCCAAGTAAGTCTATGGCACTTTTATTGCAATTGAAATACATTGGGAGCTCATTTAAATATTGTTGTAGTACAAAAAATGTAAATGCTATCAAAGATATTTTCTCAAGAAGTCTAAGTGAGGGCTGTCTGCACATTTAAAAGTTGGTTTTGTGTTTACAGTTTAAATCGTTTGTACTAGAGTGGGCAGAATAATAATATGAGTATGTAAGAATTCTACAGTGGTCTTGCCTTCAGCAAGCACATTAAATAACTCAAGCTCTCTCTCTGAAACTCTTTTGTCTGTCAGTATTTTGGGGGGTAGGTTTACACAAATGTATTTCACATTTACACACAAGGTCACTCATGGCCTGCAGTAAATGGGATTTGAAAGAACTTTCAAACTATTTCTGGTTAATAGAGAGGGATGGATACTGGAAAAAGTGATGCAGTCACAAAGCCCAAAACAAGCACGGAGACAGTAAACCTTATCTGGGGTGAGTTTCTGAGGGAGCCCACCTACTGCCCGTGGTGCTGCACATGCCGTGCTGGGTCTAGGATATTCCAACACACTGGGGCCCTTCAAACATTCTGAAACGTGTACCTGCCCATCAACACCATCACACGAGTCGCTGCATGGCAACAGTTGCAGCAGTGGGAAAAACACTATTCTGTGTATCAAATAAAACTGTCAATGCAACGCTAAGAATTGACCTACCTAATTTATTTCTGAAGAAAGATAACACTCAGTCAGTGCATGGCCTTGAGAGCATATAAAGCAGTGGCCCTAGGCGAGACACTAGCAGTCTGTCACTGCTATTCCATTGTTAAAAGATTGCCTATAGGCCCCTCAAATTCAACTCTGGACATCGAAGCCAGTGCCACTGCTTTTTTTCATTGATCCCCTCTAAATCAGTGACTGCTTTAGACCTGGGACACCAGGTGTATGCAATTAATTATCAGTGGAACAGAAAACCAGCAGGCTCCAGGCCTCGTAGGTTAGAATTGATTACCCCTGCTATAGGCTGTGCATGTTGAGACGGGTCACTTGTCCATGGCTCCTTTGCCGGTAGCCCATCTGTGCAAGTCTAGACGATGGCTGTGTTCGAATACCCATACTAACATACTGTATACTACATACTTAATGAGTATATACTACATACTATTAGTTCATTTTAGTGTACTGTAAACGAACGGTATCCTTTCAGTTGAGCATACTAGTGCTACGCCTGTTGTTTTGCCTGTCTACTGGAAGTTGATGCTGTTGCTATGCTACCTCTTGCTAGATCGTTAGCATAAATAAAATATCAAAAATAGATTGTTAGCATAACAAATTACTAGCTAGACATTGTATGACTTCGGGTGTGTTCGTAAATTTAATCTGGAGTGCCAGAGTACACTCATATGTTCAGAGCGGTGTCATATTGTCCATTCTAAATTCTGAGGGTTGCCCACACTGGCTGATCCGAGCATTCTGTACATCACAATGGCAGTCAAGCACACAAGCTCATTGGCTATCTACTTCAGACACAGATGAGAGAACATCTCACTGACCATTATATTCGCCCGAGCAGAGCTGGTTAGGCTGTTTTCATGTTATCCAGAGGGTTGGTGACTGTAACTGTGCTGCTGGCAACAATTTAATTATGTTTTTTTTGCCGACATTTACTGACACCGGTCATATGCCTAGTTAATATATTCAATGGGTGTTGATCGTTCATAAATGCATCCGTTATTCTGCGCTGTGTGGCACACAGACGAGTATGCTCTGAAATCGGAGTAGATAGCCAGTGCGAATTTATGTCCATTGAGAATGCACCACTATACCACTTAACTAAGAATGACGTGAATAATCAAGTCAATAAACGTTGGGTAGTTAGATATTTAGATAGATAGCATATTGTTAATATACTGGCAAGTTCGATTTATTAGTAGCCAACTAAGGAGGTTACGTTAGCTAACATACTACTGCTGTAATTATATGCTATGCAGTTCTTACGGATAGCGTAGGCAACACATTGTCAGCCAACATAAGGTGTAGCATAATTTATTAAAAAAGTTATTAATTTCTTACATAGCTCAACATTTTCTTAACCTGTGTCATAATTAGTTGTAGTCGGATTTCGCTGCATATTTCCGCCATTCTCTTCAAATCTGAAAACCTTGTGAAGCCACGCCCATTTAGGAAGATTTGCATTATGGGCCCAAAAAGCACGGAAATAGTGTCCACTGCTTGTATTTATTTTTATTTTTTTTACATTTTTGAACTTTTTATTTTATTTTATTAACAACAACTCAATACTGAAAGTACATGAGGGAACACAAGTATATATATATTATATACAATGGACAATCGAGCTAGGGGGTACAATATCACATTACAATTTCACAATGACCTTAAGGGACAGACATACACTTATAATTTTTTGTTAGTATTTAATTGTCTTAAAATACAGTTCAATTTCTTTTTGTAGGGTAAGAAAACGTGTTTTTTGTTTGTAAATTTACATTTGTGTATATGAAATTTAGCCAAAAGAATAATGAAATGAATTACATTAAAATGATTCAGCTTAATTCTATCGTATGTTTAAAAAAAATCCAAGCAGTACATCTCTTCACAATAGTGTAAAATCTTCATAAATGTGTTCAATTATAAATCTACTGATGTCTTGCCACAGTTTTCTTACATGAATACAATGCCCAAAAAGATGCAACACTATTTCTGGGTGGTCGTTACAAAAGGAGCTCTGCTTTGATACTTATTCGCGTATTTTCGCGAATGTAGTACGACATCCGGGAACTTTTGGTATACTAACTCTATCCATATTTTGGCCAATAAGCATACTACATACTCAATTTACGTCACAAATAATACGATTAGTATGCGTATTCGAACACAGTTAATGAGTCAGGCGTTATTCCATGCACTTTCGGCTAAGTAACATGTGTGTTAACTTAATTTGTCGAGATCAATATAGAAAATAATGTGACTAAAATCTTGGACAACGCGCGGCTTGTTTTTTAGATAATAGATCAATTGTATTAACTGGATAACTATTCATTTTTAATTTGTTATACCGACTATTTCACATTGAACAATGGCAATTGCACACGTTGCAACAGAATACGTTTTCTCCGACTTTTTATTGAAGGATCCAACAGAGTCGAAGTACAAAGGGGTGCGTCTGGAGCTTGCCGTAGACAAAATAGTCACTTTCATCGCGGTTGGTCTCCCTTTGTTACTCATCTCCCTCGCGTTTGCCCAAGAGGTGTCAGTAGGTGAGTTGAATAACTGATAGACTATCAGAACTAAAACTAAACTAACATGTTCAAATATATCGAATAAAAGTGTCCGGGTCAAACAGAAACTGATAAAATAGTATTATCTCTAGCCAATTGAATTGAGCAGTAACAACAGAGCAGATTATCGGTTTCTTTCGACGCACAAACTCTGGCTTTCTGTTTTTGGTTTGAGCAGACCTCTGCAGTCAAACACTGAATAAAAACCTACTTCAATTGTTTTAGTTCGTCTAAAACGAATGCATTTTTTTGATTATCATTAGATAAACTCGTAAACATGTTTAAATCCCTGGGTCGTTCTGTGTCTGCTCCATAGACCCCATATCTGCCATTCATACCGCCGTCTGTCAACGGGAAACAGGCTAATTGCATTTGTTTCGCCCCGGAATATCCTGCCATGTATTTCAGAATTCTTAATTTATTAGAAAAACTGAGTTGCTTGTCTCTCAATATGCAGTTGTAGTAACATTGTAGCCTTCTTGTATTGTCTTGAGTTCGAGATTAGGCCCACAGCGCCGCCTGCCCGGTGAAGAACCCGTTACATTTTAGATCTTAAAATGACTCCACAACAGGGTTGCCAGGTCAAGTTAAATGTATAGCTCATTGACCACTGAAAACCTCAAATGCCCGAAAACTAGACCCATTTTTTTCACAGCAAGAGGGTTATTTATACAATAAATCCCTTTTCCATAACGTTATTGAGCCAATTAAGAAGGAATATGATAGTAACTTGGGTTTCCTCAAAAGTAATAATTTTTGCAAGCGTGGCATAATAAATACATTTGAATATGTGGCAAGATCATTAGCCCTTATTACTCTCGCCAGATCATTTTCATTTAACAAATTTAACTGCTATGCTTAAGCAATATACCAAGCCAATATACCACGGCTAAGGGCTGTTCTTAAGCATGACACAATGGCATATTTTTTTTATTTTACCTTCATTTAACTAGGCAAGTCAGTTAAGAACAAATTCTTATTTTCAATAACAGCCTAGAATCAGTGGGTTCGGGGGCAGAATGACAGATTTTTACAGTGTCAGCTTATGGATTCGATCTAGCAACCTTTCGGTTACAGGCCCAATGCTCTAACCACTAGGCTACCTGCCGCCGCACGCATATTGGCCATTTACCCAAACCCCAAGTGTGCCTTACTGATATTATAAACTGGGCAGCAACGTAATTAGAACAGTAAAAAGTAATGTTTTGTTATACCCGTGGTATATGGTCTGATATACCACCGCTTTCATCCAATCAAAATTCAGGGCTTGAACCAGGTTTATAATTGTAAATAAATCCCCATTGCACATGTGCATAACTATAGATACATCCAACAGGAGAGTATGAGTGATGTAAGTTGGACAGAGGATCTCAATCTCTGAGTATAAAAACACTAATGCTAGGTTATTTTCTGGCAATTGTGCTATTATTATGTGCCAGATGTTGAGACTACAAACCATTATAAATGGCCCATTTGCGAGATTGACTTGTCATTTCAATAGGCATAGGCTACAGACTAAAATCTGGTTTATGATTGTCATTCAATTTTGCCATGGTTTGCTTGCATAAAGGCAGGTATCCTATAGGCCTACATCTAATTTCAGATAGTTTACATTAGCCTAGGCAAGATGCAAGATGTAAGATGCAAGATGTAAACGGAACAATTTAGCAGCTTGCTTAGTTCAAATTAACAGACTAAATTATTCAACATTAATAGTGAGGTGATTTTGAGGTAAGTGTTTCCCAATAGCCTGCTGGAATAGGCTACTGAGGATGGGGTCATCATTTCAATCACAGAATTAAATATGAATAATATGTATATGAACTGAATATGCTTGTCAACAACAGCCAGTGTTTATTCTTTTTTGAATTTGTTTTACCTGTAGCCTAATCTGACCACTGTTACATCAATCTAATCCATTAAAACATCTGATTGGCAATTGCGATAGAGTTTTGATAATTTCCAATTTAATTAACTAAACATGTCCATTAATAATTGCATAATAACACAAGTCTACAACAACAATAAACTGACGTTTATAGGCTACATATTCAATTGGTTTGTCAGGTAGGTTACATAAGTGGCACACCACTCAGTCACTCAGCAACAGCCTGCTGCACTGCCAGACAGTCAGCACCAGGTCACAGTGAAATGTTTTTAAGAGAAATGCCATGACGGCCATGGTGCAACTTAAAAGTAGACCAAAATCGTGCAACCCGCGACCAATACATTTTCACCTGAGACATTGTTTTCAAAGTTAGCCCAATTTGTACAAAAACAACGAACATGGCAACACTGCTCCACAATCTCACATAATCCACACCCCTCGGCTGTTATATTTTATCTTTAAAATGTATTCATATGGAATATTGACTGAATAGAGGTAGCATTGGTAATGAAACAGGTTTGTGGCAGAAAGATAATTTGATTCATAAAATCACGTGGTAAAAGAATTTCAAATGTATTTATAAAGCCCTTCTTACATCAGCTGATATCTCAAAGTGCTGTACAGAAACCCAGCCTAAAACCCCAAACAGGAAGCAATGCAGGTGTAGAAGCACGGTGGCTAGGAAAAACTCCATAGAAAGGCCAGAACCTGGGAAGAAACCTAGAGAGGAACCAAGCTATGAGGGGTGGCCAGTCCTCTTCTGGCTGTGCCGGGTGGAGATTATAACAGAACATGGCCAAGATGTTCAAATGTTCATAGATGACCAGTAGGGTCAAATAATAATAATCACAGTGGTTGTCAAGGGTGCAACAGGTCAGCACCTCAGGAGTAAATGGCAGTTGGCTTTTCATAGCCAATCATTCAGAGTATCTCTACCGCTCCTGCTGTCTCTGGAGGGTTGAAAACAGCAGGTCTGGGACAGGTAGCACGTCCGGTGAACAGATCAGGGTTCCATAGCCGCAGGCAGAACAGTTGAAACTGGAGCAGCAGCACGGCCAGGTGGACTGGGGACAGCAAGGAGTCATCAGGCCAGCTAGTCCTGAGGCATGGTCCTAGGGCTCAGCTCCTCTCAGAGAGAGAGAGAGAAAGAAAGAATTAGAGAGAGCATACTTAAATTCACACAGGACTCCGGATAATACAGGAGAAATACTCCAGATATAACAGACTGACCCTAGCCCCCCGACACATAAACTACTGCAGTATAAATACTGGAGGCTGAGACGGGAGGGGTTGGGAGACACTGGGGCCCCATCCAACGATACCCCCGGACAGGGCCAAACAGGCAGGTTTTAACCCCACCCACTTTGCCAAAGCACAGCCCCACACCAATAGAGGGATATCTTCAACCACCAATTTACCATCCTGAGACAAGGCCGAGTATAGCCCACAAAGATCTCCGCCACAGAGATAAGTTTAACCTAATGCTGAATCATAATTCTCACATGGCAGTGTGGGTATAGCCATGTATAAAACATTAGGACCACCTGCTCTTTCCATGACAGACTGACCAGGTGAAAGCTATGATCCCTTATTGATGTCACCTGTTAAAGCCACTTCAGTCAGTGTAGATGAAGGGAGGAGATGGGTTAAAGAAGGATTTTTAAGCCTTAAGACAATTAACATTAACATTGGATTGTGTGTGTGCCATTCAGAGGGTGAATGGGCAAGACAAAATATTTAAGTGCCTTTGAACTAGGTATGGTAGGAGGTGCCAGGCACACCAGTTTGAGTGTCAAGAACTGAAGCCTTGGTGGGTTTTTCACGCTCAAGTTTCCTGTGTGTATCAAGAATGGTCCACCACCCAAAGGACATCCAGCCAACTTGACACAGCTGTTGGAAGCATTGGAGTCAACGTGGGCCAGCGTCCCTGTGGAACACTTTCCACACCTTGTAGGTGTTTCTAGTGTTTTGTACACTCAGTCTATATGTTCAGTTTAATTCTGTGGGATCAGCACTGTAAAGAGTCCCTGCTTTTTAATCTATTCCCCTGCAGACTATGTTACATGACAGTTTGGGCAGAGGTCAATGGAACTTGGGTGGCAGTGACTGACTGTGCTTCCCATAGGCCATCCAGGCAATATGTTTCACCAAATTGATTTGTGTTGTGGATGTGGAGTTCAAATGTGTAATAACATAGATAATAGCCTATTATTACTAATCATTTTACAATTTCAGTTGTTATATAAAGGTTACACATCAAGCAAATAACAGTGAAATCACAAATATACATATTTTTTATGCCATACACTACGGGACAACCACATCAATAACTGGAGGGGACAGTTACTCACAAACTCAATGTCCATTGGAAACTGGGAGTACATAACAGCTGGAGCCCACACTGGTCCTATTTCCTGTCTTCACTCAAAATAAGATCGTTAGTCTGTGTACACTTACTAGTCTTTCGACTCTGGGCTGGCCCATTCTGACCCTGTCCAATCCCTTTGGCTGAATGCAGGTACCCAGATCAGCTGTTTTGCCCCTACCAACTTCTCATGGCGACAGGCAGCCTATGTTGACTCCTTCTGTTGGGCGGCGGTGCAGGAGCAGCAACTCAGCGTTGATGGCGTCGAGGGTGCCCCCCTATGGCTGCACAAGGTACAAGCCCTCAGTTAGCCAAGAGGGAAGCTCCAGTCAGTGGCCAGAGGGCAGCTCCGGTCAGTGGCCAGAGGGCAGCTCCGGTCAGTGGCCAGAGGGCAGCTCCGGTCAGTGGCCAGAGGGCAGCACCGGTCAGTGGCCAGAGGGCAGCACCGGTCAGTGGCCAGAGGGCAGCTCCGGTCAGTGGCCAGAGGGCAGCTCCGGTCAGTGGCCAGAGGGCAGCTCCAGTCAGTGGCCAGAGGACAGCTCCAGTCAGTGTGAGAGATTGATCTGTTAATGTGGCTCAAACAGTTATGGCTGCGTGGGGAGTTGGGGAATAACACTCCTCATTGGCAATCACGGCGCAGCATCACATTTGGCATATTTATGATTGAGATCCCCTTTCGGAGCTCTCAGGAGTAAGCCATACTTTAAGTCAGAGTAGTCAACCTCTTCAACTACATGAAATCCCTTTACAATTATAACTATGCAGCCTCTTCTCAGACGACTGGGAGAGATACTATTTCTTGACGGGGTGGATGATATCGACATAGGTCCAGGTGTATTAGCATAGCCGCGGGAAGTAGGGGTGCGTATAAATCCCCCCCCCCCCCCCCCCCCCCCCCCCAAAATCCCCCCGTCGACAAAATGAAAGCACCCCCACCTCGAAACATCTTCCTGCGGACATGCAAATGGTTTACTTGGTCTGTCACAAGGAAGCTCCCATTGTGTCACCACAATTAACTTCTATGTGTCATACCAATGTGGGGCACACCAATGTTCTGTATCTTCCTGGTCCTTATTTCTCTGTCATGCAATTCTTGCTTTTGTCTTCCCTCTCTCACCCTCTTTTATTCCTCTGACCTCCTCCAGTTCTTCCCTTACATCCTTCTGTTGGTGGCAATCCTCATGTACATCCCTGCTCTGTTCTGGCGCTTCACTGCCGCCCCACACCTCTCCTCTGACCTCAACTTCATCATGGAGGAGCTGGACCGCTCCTATAACCGAGCCATCAGACTGGCCAAGAGCCTGGCCTCATCTATAGACACCAAAGATGTCTCTGACGACCCCCCCAGGTAAACACTACGAAGGGCCTTATCCACTTCCACTTTAGATGACTTGTCTTCTTTACATCATTTATGTGTCTCTTCCACCTGAGCTCAAAGACTCCTAGTGTCCAAATTTACTAAGCGTTTGCATTAGACATCGACCGATTCAGATTATGGCCGATTACATTGCAATCCACAAGGAAACTGTGTGGCAGGCTGACCACCTGTTACGCAAGTGCAGCAAGGAGCCAAGGTAAGTTGCTAGCTAGCATTAAACTTATCTTATAAAAAACAATCAATCTTAACATAATCACTAGTTAACTACACATGGTTGATGATATTACTAGTTTAACTAGTGTGTCCTGTTGCATATAATCGATGCGGTGCCTGTTAATTTATCATTGAATCACAGCCTACTTCGCCAAAAGGGGGATGATTTAACAAAGTGCATTTGTGAAAAAAGCCCTGTCATTGCACCAATGTACCTAACCATAAACATCAATGCCTTTCTTAAAATCAATACACAAGTGTATCTTTTTTTAAACCTGCATATTTAGTTAAAATAAATTAATGTTAGCAGGCAATATTAACTAGGGAAAATGTGTCACTTCTCTTGGGTTCAGTGCAAGCAGAGTCAGGGTATGCAGCAGTTTGGGCCACCTGGCTAGTTGCGAACTGTGTGAAGACCATTTCTTCCTAACAAAGACCGTAATTAATTTGCCAGAATTTGACATAATTATAACATAACATTGAAGGTTGTGCAATGTAACAGCAATATTTAGACTTATGGATGCCACCCATTAGATAAAATACGGAACGGTTCTGTATTTCACTGAAAGAATAAACGTTTTGTTTTCTAAATGATAGTTTCCGGATTTGACCATATTAATGACCTAAGGCTGGTATTTCTGTGTGTTTATTATATTATAATTAAGTCTATGATTTGATAGAGCAGAATGACTGAGCGGTGGTAGGCAGCAGCAGGCTCGTAAGCATTAATTCAAACAGCACTTTCCTGCATTTGCCAGCAGCTCTTCCCAATGCTTCAAGCATTGCGCTGTTTATAACTTCATGCCTATCAACTCCTGAGATTA
Organism: Oncorhynchus mykiss; assembly: GCF_013265735.2. NCBI lineage: Eukaryota > Metazoa > Chordata > Actinopteri > Salmoniformes > Salmonidae > Oncorhynchus > Oncorhynchus mykiss. The sequence continues at coordinate 36,282,612 of NC_048574.1, read as the reverse complement.
GGCTGGCAATACTATAGTGCCTATAAGAACATCCAATAGTCAAAGGTATATGAAATACAAATGGTATAGAGAGAAATAGTCCTATAATTCCTATAACTACAACCTAAAACTTCTTAACTGGGAATATTGAAGACTCATGTTAAAAGGAAACATCAGCTTTCATATGTTCTCATGTTATGCAATTTTTGCACTTTTACTTTCTTCTCCAACACTGTGTTTTTGTATTATTTAAACCAAATTGAACGTTTCATTTTTATTTGAGACTAAATTGATTTTATTGATGTATTATATTAAGTTAAAATAAAAGTGTTCATTCAGTATTGTTGTAATTGTCATTATTATATGTCGGGCGATTAATCGGTATCGGCTTTTTTTGGTCCTCCAATAATCAATATCGGCTTTTTTTGGTCCTCCAATAATCAGTATCGGCTTTTTTTGGTCCTCCAATAATCAATATCGGCTTTTTTTGGTCCTCCAATAATCAGTATCGGCTTTTTTTGGTCCTCCAATAATCAATATCGGCTTTTTTTGGTCCTCCAATAATCGGTATTGGTATCGCCGTTGAAAAATCATAATCGATCGACCTCTAGTTTGCATCAGGTGCAGAGTTTACCAGAAAAAAATCATAGTGGGAAAAGAACAAAAAAGTAAATAAGGGTTAGACTATAAGATGTTTAGTAATAACGGCTGGTACAGAATGACAAATAATGGAATCTAGAGAGATAAAATTAATTTTAATTTGCTTAGTCTAGCCCACTAACTATGCAGTCAAACGGGTTGATCTAGTTAGAGCAGCAAAGAGAGGCCATGCTGTGTTTTTCTGCTGTTTCTACACGAAGCCATACTATTAATGAAACTAATGGGGGAAAAGCCGCAGGTTCACCATCTATAGAGTGTAGTGCCATGAGAGGACAATGAGTTCATTTCAGTAACCAGGTTTCCATCCAACCTTTTTATGCGAGTACATGTCAGATACAAAATGTAATAACAGGCCTGATGGAAACAGGAAATTTGTCTGAAAAATTACCAAATGTCAACTAAACAAAATAAACACATGTAGCCTAATAAACACATGTTGTGTGGTCCTCCCACTACGACTTGTCGGAAAAGCATGCAGTTTATTAGGCTACAGATTAAATTGATGAACTTCACAGGATGGTGAAAGTGCAAGGTGATGAGCTTGATGCTTCTTTCCAATAAATATCGAGGGTCTTATTCTGGTGACATGATCATCTATGCTTTACTGCCATTTGACAAATAAACAATCTCACTCTTTTGTCCATAATAATCTCATGTGGGCTATACCCGTACTGTTTTTGCCCAGCTGTTGGCCAGAGTACACGTGCCAATACCAGAGCGGGAACTCTCGCTATATAATCACACAGAAAACACTGGTACATGGGAATAGAAGATGAGATCAAATGCTCTATTTTCATTGAGAGGCAGAGGGAGAGTGAAACCTTATTAGCTAGAAGCACAGGTAGTGACGAATGGACTAATTAGGGATTTTTTAAAAATTGTTTGACTTCGCACTGCTGTAGACTAAGCCTGGCTGGGGTCAGCAGTCAAATACAGTGTAGTGTGTATCTGTCTAAACTGTGATTATAGGCAGAGCTGTTTATCAGATCAGTAATGGGCAGTGGCAGAATATGCAAATTTATTTTCTTCAATAAACAGTTCTTAAAAGTGCAATGATTTAAAAATGATCCAGCACTCACTTGAAGTTGACTCTTTCTTTATTTTTCTGTACACATACGTACAAACACGCAAAAATGAAGTTGATGTGTGTCTGCTTGGAGAATAAAAATATTCAAAATTGACACAACTGCATCAGCCCCACCTAATCTCCCTGTGTGATGGCAGTGCCCTGGACCTGACCGAAGGCTGCTTTAAATACCCTCTGGTGGAGCAGTATCTGAAGACCAAGCGTTTCTCCCGCTGGCTGGTGGTGAAGTACCTGGCGTGTCGGCTGTTAACCCTGCTCACCCTGCTGCTAGCCTGCCTCTACCTGGGCTACTACATTCGCCTAGCCTCCATCACCGATGAGTTTGCCTGTGACGTGCGGACAGGGGTGCTGAGGAACAACAGTGCGGTGCCGGTGCAGTGTAAGCTGGTGGCGGTGGGGGTGTTCAGGCTGCTAAGCTACATCAACCTGGGGGTGTACATCCTGCTGGCTCCCCTGCTGGTGTACGCTGCCCTGGGCCCGGCCAGACAGAGCTCCCGCTTCCTCCGGCCCTACGAGATGCTGCCGGCCTTCGGGGCTCTGGACCTGGACACACCCTTCTACAACGACCTCAGCGTGTACCTGCTCTTCCTGGAGGAGAACCTCAGTGAGCTGAAGTCTTATAAGTGTCTGCAGGTGGGTAACAACACAATACATGTTTAGTCTTATGATAGGCCGGTGGTCTATCAAGACCATATGTTGCCCATTTTAGGTTTTTAAGTAATAACTTACAAGCGTTGTGCTCCAACTAATTGAGTCATTGTAACCACAATGGACAACTTTGGGTAGTGTCCACTTGGGAAAATCTGCTTGGAATTATGTTATCCCAGAGAGACATTATGTCTGGTGTTACATTGAGGTATCGGCATGTCTATTTATGTGAAGTGTATTGCTACAGGTGCTGGAGCTGCTGAGGGAAGGAGGCGGTGAGGCCTTTGACACTATGTGTCTGCTGCAGACTCTGGGCCAGGTGAAGACAGATGTGGTGGATGGGAAAAGATCCACTTCACACAAGGACAGCAAAGACTGTACCAAGCCTGGAGAGGAGGACACAAGCTCTTCTGAGCTGAGAGGTGTGTGAGTGGGTGGGTGGGTAGACTAGATTATTGGTTCACAAAATGATTGTTTTTATTATATATTCCCCTGCCTGTGAGTTTTATAACTTCATGCAGTTCACTCCACCCATCTGACGGTGCCGGAGAGACTATGGGGATCATAAACTGTCTCCCCAAACTCCCAGTGACCTCTACTACTAGGGGACAGGACAGGTCTTCTGCCTGCTCAGGTCAGAGCCTCTTCAGTCTCTCTCCAAGTGGACAAGAGTGTGTGGATAGAACCACATCCATCTCATATGTCCTCTGTAAATAAAGTTCCCAGTTGTGTGTAACACTCTGAGGTTGCCTTGTTCTTCTGACTGGGAAAGGTGTCAGTGAGTCACAGACCAGCCCAACTGGACAGTCGCTCTCTTTCGGGTATGGTCATCTTCCTCACACCATAGGCCAGATTGAGATGTTCAGTCTGATCTTTTTGATTCCTTTCAGATGTTTCTACATTGTGGCTGGACGACGGGCTGAAGAAAGACAACAAGGACAAGACCTGCTGTGGTGGGAAAGATGTACGTCAGAGAGTGATCTGAAGTGTGAACTAGGGCCTTTATCTTTTGTCATTTAGCAGACGTTCTTCTCCAGAGTGACTTACAGAAGCAATTAGAGTTAAGTGCCTTGCGCAAGGGCATGTCAACAGATATTTCACATAGTCGGCTTGGAGATTGTAACCAGCGACCTTTCGGTTACTGGCCCTAACCACTAGGCTACATGCTGATCAATAGCTTGTTTATTTTTTATTTTTTTAAGTGCTGTGTTGCTATGTTACCGTACCTACCTTAGTACAATAAAATTGTACCTTTTATTCTTATCAGGATCGATCAAGCCGCTACTAATTTATTCTCTGGAATTTAAACAAAAGTTGTTTATAGAACTGTGGTCCACAGTTTCCCCATAGAGATGCTCTCTTTCTGTGTTTACTGTCAGAGATACAAGGTGTTTGTCAGACTGCGTCATTATTTAATAAAAAAACTGTGATTAGTTATCTAATATTGCTAGCGACATAAACAAAGCCTTGCCCTCATTTTAACCAGCATACTTCAGCCTCGGTACCTAAGTGGTAACGTATTTATATTGAACCTTTTATTTTATAAGGAATAGCAGATGATTTTATTCTTCGGGGATCTGAGTAACTCAATACGTCTCAGGGCTAGATTCAATCAGTTCTGCACTAACCCGCTTAACCGACAACTGCATAGCACTTTCATTGTTTTTAGGCGATGTCGTAGGTGTAACGGCATTGGAGTTGTCAAATCAGCAAGCGTCTCCCAGCATTCTACCTGTCGCGGACATTGCCATTGGATGCAATGAGTTGTATTAATAATAATCCCATGCAGGCTTGTTACAAATCCGAACACCAGAATGTGTGTTGTAATCTACACCTTGATTAGGCTGATATACACTAAGTGTACTAAACATTAGGATAACCTGCTCTTTCCATGACAATAATTTACCAGGTAAATCCTGGTGAAAGCTTATGATCCCTTATTGATGTCGCCTGTTAAATCTACTTCAATCAGTGTAGATGAAGGGGAGGAGACTGGTTAAAGAAGGACTTTAAAGCCTTGAGACTTGGATTATGTATCTGTACCATTGAGGGTGAATGGGAAAGACAAAAGATTTAAGTTTTTTAAGATTTTTGAATGGGGTATGGTAGGTGCCAGGCGCACCAGTTTGTGTGTCATGAACTGCAACGCTGCTGGGTTTTTAACGCTCAACAAGAACAGTTCACCACCCAAAGGACATCCAGCCAACATGAAACACCTGTGGGAAGCATTGGAATCAGCATGGGCCAGCATCCCTGTTGGACACTTTCAACACCTTGTGTGTTCAAGCCCCAATGAATTCAGGCTGTTCTGAGGGCAAAGGGGGTGCAACTCAATATTAGGAAGGTGTTCCTAATGTTTTGTACACTGTGTAAATGCATATTTAGTTTAATGATTTTCAATTTGAGTGTCATTAATTCTATATAGCCTACACTTTCTCCTTCTGAACTTCTAATGTAAGTGGGACTAGTGTGGCTTCGTGACAATAAATACACAAGCATCCGTTCTGATTTGACAGCTCTCATGCAGTTCCACATCCGACACCGCAAAAAGACTAGCTATGTCAGCTATCGCCGGTTAACACGTGATCTGATTGAAACTAGGACTAAGTATCTAAGGCTGCATTTAGACAGCCAGCCAAATTTGGATCTTTTTTTCCCACTAATTGGTCTTTTGAGCAATTGCATCGTCTCAACAAAAAAAAAAGATCGGATTAGTTTAAAGACCAGAATTGGGCTACCTGTGTAAACTCAGCCAATGTGCATTGAAGTATAAAGCATGTTTGTGTGTAAAGTGCATGTGGAATGGAAGAGACTGTAGAGAAAGTCCCTATTGTTATTCTAATGGTGCAGTATTTATGTTCATAATGTTATTTAGCAATACTTCAAAGCAATCCTTCAGAATGGGTATGAGATGTTGCTGTTAGTCTGTTTTTATACAGTTTCGCATTGATTGATGTTAGATATTAGTTGCTATTTATTTCAATTGCATGTTAATGTACATGGTTCTGTTGGTTGTTATTTTTGTCTTATATACCACAGACAAAATGATGCACTGACTGTCCCAACTTCTTTGTGAAGTAACGCACTTTTGATTTCATAGGTAATGTACTGTATGACAAAGGATATTCAAGTGTTTTAAACGTGTTTTTGTTCTTTTAAATAAAAATAGAGGCTTATTGAAGTCTGATTCAAGTTGTTCATTTTGATTATGAAATCACCCCACACAAGCATAAAACTGACAGCACTACAACATATCGAAAGGGTATTTATGGTTGGATGTTCAGTTATTCATAAGGAATGATAAGACAGTGTTTGGGCAAATAAAAAAACTGCAGATGGACTGAAAATACATGTGAATCTCAAGCAATTTCAAATGTTATTAAAGATACAATGAATAGAGTAGAAGTATTCAAAACATCAAAGTTGGGGTTAAAAAAAAACATTTTGTTACAACCTACAATACCAGTCAAATGTTTGGACACACCTACAGTACTCATTCAAGGGGGTTTATTTATACCTTTTTCTACATTGTCGAATAATAGTGAAGACATCAAAACTGTGGAATCATGTAGTAACAAAAATATATTTTATATTTGAGATTCTTCAAAGTAGCCCTCCTTTGCCTTGATGACAGCTTTGCACACTATTGGCATTCTCTCAACCAGGTTCACCTGGAATGCTTTTCCAACAGTCTTGAAGGAGTTCCCACATCTGCTGAGCACTTGTTGGCTGCTTTTCCTTCAGTCTACGATCCAACTCATCCCAAACCATCTCAATTAGGTTAATTAAGGTCGGGTGATTGTGGAGGCCAGGTCATCTGATGCAGCACTCCTTCACTCTCCTCCTTGGTCAAATAGCCCTTACACAGCCTGGAGGTGTGTTGGGTCATTGTCCTGTTGAAAACAAATGATAGTTCCACTAAGCGCAAACCAGATGGGATGGCGTATTGCTGCAGAATGCTGTGGTAGACATGCTGGTTAAGTGTGCCTTGAATTCTAAATAAATCACTGACAGTGTCACCAGCAAAGCACCCCCACACCATCACAACTCCTCCATGCGTCACAGTGGGAACAACACATGCAGAGATCATCCGTTCACCCACACAGCATCTCACAAAGACACGGCTGTTGGAACCAAAAATCTCACATTTGGACAGATTTCCACCAGTCTAATGTCCATTGCTCGTGTTTCTTGGCCCAAGCAAGTATCTTCTTATTATCAATGTCCTTTAGTAGTGGTTTCTTTGTAACAATTCAACCATGAAGGCCTGTTTCACGCAGTCTCCTCTGAGCAGTTGGTGTTGAGATGTGTTACTTGAACTCTGTGACTTGAACTCTGCAACTGCACTTGAAGAAACTCAAAGTTCTTGAAATGTTCTGTACTGGCTGATCTTCATGTCTTAAAGTAATGATGGAGTGTCGTTTCTCTTTGCTTATTTGAGCTTTTCTTACCATGATATGGACTTAGTCTTTTACCAAATAGGGGTATCTTCTGTATACCACCCCTACCTTGTCACAACCAGTGGCGACCTGTGATTCAGGGCAGGTGGGGCTTGCCTGTTTGGCATATTATTTTGGCATTAATACGTGTCACATATCAGTTTGCAAACAATGTAAAAAATAATATATATAATTGAAAGCCGCATACAAACAGGACTCTTTTTTGTTTTCTTGAGTAAGGCAACTCCAAAATGCAGGTGTTTCAGCCTAGCTCAGTGCTTTCTGTGGTAGTGGGGCAAGACAGTAGAAAATACGGAGCGTTGCGCCGTGATTGGCTCAGTGTTCTATCACTCATGGGGACTTTACATCACTGCCATGTGTAAGAGGAGACCTTGAACATTTTAGCCCTTCGGCTGCATCCATAAAAGTGCCCATCCAAGAAGGCTCAAGGTCATTGGCCACAGATAAATTACGTCAAATCACATCATATGTACAGTAGCTTTGATTGGACTGATCATATCAATATCATACTTTCACAATCATAGCTAGCAGTCATCATCATGAATCAAGTCGACAATCTACTGGCAAATCCTTTTTAATCTGTGTCATATGAAGATAAATAATGAAAAGAAATTATAGATAAAACGTATCAGTGCTCATTGGCCATTGGACATAAACACTACACAAGTTGGAAATCGCAAATTCAACGAGTGGTTTGGAAGGAATCAGTGACAGTGGCTGTGTGGTCCCAAATCTGGGATAAAAGGGCTTTTTTCCAAGTTTAGAATGATAAACATTCAACATTGGCCATGCTGTCAATGAAGCAGGACTTGTGCCGCGCTCAAAACAACTGTTAACTCGGAGGACCACCGCGCCGCCTTCTTGTTCAAGTGAGCACAGAATGAACAATGTGAGTCCAAAAATGTATTGTATGCTGCTTCGTAAATTATGTAATATGCCAGGGAGATATGTATACTGTAGCTAAGAAAGTAATACTAAGTGTATGTTGTATAGTAAGATGTTAGTAGCCCATGTGCCTCACCCTAATAATTTGGGCTATTTACCCCTCTTAATTTTGACTACTGTTCTGACTGTTCTACTGTAGCCTTTAACCTGTTTTTGAGAAATGTAATCATCAAATATTGTAAGAGCTTTCATTGTCTGCTAATATGCCCCCTTTATTTATCATACGGTTCTGACTTGGTGTACAGGGAGAACACTGTAAGAATGTTCTGAATTCTGTCGCTGTACATTTCAAAAGTGCTAAATAAATAGTTATATTGATGAACATGACATCCTAGCTCGCTCATTAATGTCTTAATTGATATAACGGATTGCCTCTTATCCGCTTGTCGTCCCCTTATGCCATAGTTTGTACATCTCTCTCAATTGTCTTCAGAAACCACATTTGTTTTTAAGCAAGTCAGCCATATCAGCTATGTTTTTTTTTAAAGGCAGTAAATGAGGCTGATTGAACTGTCTCGCTGCCAGACAAGGCTCTGCTGATGGCCAGGTGTAGCAGTGGTAAGATGTTGGGGCAGCTTCATGTTGGCCCTGACAGTTTTTGGGCACCGTTAGTCACCTTTATTGTGCAATTAATGTATTGTTTAGTGTTGTGTTGTGTAGTGGCTTTTCTGGCATGCATTCCAAAATTATATATTTTTTTCCCCACCAAGACTTACATCCTAAAATCGCCACTGGTCGCAACAGAACTGATTGGCTCAAACGCATTAACAAGGAAAGAAATTCCACAAATTAACTTTTAACAAGGCACACCTGTTAATTGAAATACATTCCAGGTGACTTCTTCATGAAGCTGGTTGCGAGAATGCCAAGAGAGTGCAAAGCTGAGTGGCTACATTGAAGAATGTAAAATATCAAATATATTTTGAGTAACACTTTGTGTAACACTTTTTTGGTTACTACATGATTCCATATGTGTTATTTCATAGTTTTCATGTCTTCACTATTATTCTACAATGTATAAAATAGTAAAAATAAAGAAAAACCCTGAAATGAGTAGGTGTGTCCAAACTTTTGACTGGCACTGTATTTAAGTCAGTTATTTCTGTATTTAATTTTCAATAAATTAGCAAAACATTCTAAAAGCATATTTTGAAAGTGTCATTATGAGATATTGTGTGTAGATCGGTGAGAGAGAAAAATTAATTTAATACATTTTGAATTCAAGCTGAAACACAATGTCGAATAAATCAATTGGTATGAATAATTTCAGAAGGCACTGCAACTAACTCAAATACTCCAGTATTCCTGTAAAATGTGTACATTTGCTACTGACACTGACCCTATATTTAGCTTTCTCTCTTATTTCCTATTTTATTAAAATTGGTAGGGTTGGGTAGGGAGCATTTCACTTTACTTGAAACTTAATTATTATAATTGAAGGTATTATAATCTGACTCCAATTAATATCTCTGAATTTCAGTGACTCATGACCAAATCTAGGCCAGTGACTCCTTCTGCAGGTATTTGTTCTTTTTGATAGTCCAATCACATAAGTACACACACACACACACACAGTGAAATATTGTATATTGACTGACTTCAGCATAACATGAATAAATCTAAATATATTACATGTATTTCATTATCCCATTAGATAATTGTAGCAGGGAGGAGGACTAGTCACCTGCAGCTCAAAGCAGTGGAACGGTGTTGGAGTTTGGGTGGCCATTCCTATGAGGCATATTACATGTAATACAGTCGTGGCCAAACGTTTTGAGAATGACACAAATATTAATTTTCACAAAGTTTGCTGCTTCAGTGTCTTTAGATATTTTTGTCAGATGTTACTATGGAATACTGAAGTATAATTACAAGCATTTCATAAGTGTCAAAGGCTTTTATTGACAATTACATGAAGTTGATGCAAAGAGTCAATATTTGCAGTGTTCACCCTTCTTTTTCAAGACCTCTGCAATCCGCCCTGGCATGCTGTCAATTAACTTCTGGGCCACCTCCTGACTGATGGCAGCCCATTCTTGCATAATCAATGCTTGGAGTTTGTCAGAATTTGTGTTTTTTTGTTTGTCCACCCGCCTCATGAGGATTGACCACAAGTTCAATGGGATTCAGGTCTGGGGAGTTTCCTGGCCATGGACCCAAAATATTTATGTTTTGTTCTCCGAGCCACTTAGTTATCACTTTTGCATTATGGCAAGGTGCTCCATCATGCTGGAAAAGGCATTGTTCGTCACCAAACTGTTCCTGGATGGTTGGGAGAAGTTGCTCTCGGAGGATGTGTTGGTACCATTCTTTATTCATGTCTGTGTTCTTAGGCAAAATTGTGAGTGAGCCCACTCCCTTGGCTGAGAAGCAAGACCACACATGAATGGTCTCAGGATGCTTTACTGTTGGCATGACACAGGACTGATGGTAGCACTCACCTTGTCTTCTCCGGACAAGCTTTTTTCCGGATGCCCCAAACAATCGGAAAGAGGATTCATCAGAGGAAATCACTTTACCCCATTCCTTAGCAATCCAATCCCTGTATCTTTGGCAGAATATCCGTCTGTCCCTGATGTTTTTCCTGGAGAGAAGTGGCTTCTTTGCTGCCCTTCTTGACACCAGGCCATCCTCCAAAAGTCTTCGCCTCACTGTGCGTGCAGATGCACTCACACCTGCCTGCTGCCATTCCTGACCAAGCTCTGTACTGGTGGTGCCCCGATCCCGCAGCTGAATCAACTTTAGGAGACGGTCCTGGCGCTTGCTGGACTTTCTTGAGCGCCCTGAAGCCTTCTTCACAACAATTGAACCGCTCTCCTTGAAGTTCTTGATGATCCGATGAAGGGTTGATTTAGGTGCAATCTTAATGGGAGCAATATCCTTGCCTGTGAAGCCCTTTTTGTGCAAAGCAATGATGACGGCACGTGTTTCCTTGCAGGTAACCATGGGTGACAGGGGAAGAACAATGATTCCAAGCACCACCCTTTTGAAGCTTCCAGTCTGTTATTCGAACTCAATCAGCATGACAGAGTGATCTCCAGCCTTGTCCTCGTCAACACTCACACCTGAGTTAACGAGAGAATCACTGACATGATGTCAGCTGGTCCTTTTGTGGCAGGGCTGAAATGCAGTGGAAATGTTTTTTGGGGGGATTCAGTTCATTTGCATGGCAAAGAGGGCCTTTGCAATTAATTTCAATTCATCTGATCACTTTTCATAACATCTTGGGGTATATGCAAATTGCCATCATACAAACTGAGGCAGCAGACTTTGTGAAAATTAATATTTGTGTCATTTTCAAAACTTTTGGCCACGACTGTACACTGCTGAGATTGTAAATAGGAGATCAACCAAATGTAATTTGGCAGGTTTTTCTGCTGCTATTGTCATTGATATTATGCAAAATAATACAATATGATGCCATTCCACAATTATCACAGGATCTGTGATACCAGATGTCCTATCCTAGGAACAGCTGAAAGATTAGTGAATGATTGTGAACTTTGAACACTTTAGATAACGGTACAGAAAGAATTTGCCTCACCGCTTTTAGTACTCAGGGGTCTTTGTGCCTTCAACAAATTCAAGATTAGGACTAATCTACAAAAGGAATAGGAGGAATCATATCCACAAGCAGCTCCTGGCATTATACATAAAGCAGACGTTGCAGTTGGCTGCACGGAGTCACAATAAGAGAAATCCCATGCAGCCTTGTGCAAATTTGGAAACATGGCATGTGAGATGTAATCTACACCTACTACATTAGATAAAAATCCTCATTATTTCGTTTAATGTTTTTTAAATTTGAGTGCAATTATTTCTATATTGCCTATACCAGAGGTGGGACCAAGTCATTGTTTTACAAGTCACAAGTAAGTCTCAAGTCTTAGCACTCAAGTCCCAATTCAAGACAGGCAAGTCCAAGTCAAGTCTCAAGTCAAGACTATCAAGTATCAAGTCCTAAACTTTGAGTTTCGAGTCCTAAACAAGTCATAATGTGCTCTTCACCAAATGTAATACCATTTCATATTTTTAACAAGAGTAAGTATAGTATTTTACATTTACACAAATCATGAATGCTTTTAAAAATATCTATATATTTATTACTTCCCAAATAAACGTTATATTTCCATGGAAATACATGGGTAGCCATGAGAAAGACCCCAACCCCCCAATAGTGATCGACTATCGGGGATCGTTAGGGGGTGCAATCGGGCGATCGGGCAATCGGGCGATGTACACAATCGCCCAACCTTAACAACACACACACACTCTGTGGTTACAGTAGGCTAACGTATGTCAATGCTAATAAGTCTATGCTAGGTAAAGCTCCGCCTTATCTCAGTTCACTGGTCACGATAACAACACCCACCCGTAGCACCCGTTCCAGCAGGTATATCTCACTGATCATCCCCAAAGCCAACACCTAATTTGGCCGCCTTTCCTTCCAGTTCTCTGCTGCCAGTGACTGGAACAAATTGCAAAAATCTCAGAAGTTGGAGTCTTTTATTTCCCTCACCAACTTTAAACATCAACTGTCTGTGCAGCTAACCGATCGCTGCAGCTGTACATAGTCCATCTGTAAATAGCCCACCCAAGCTACCTACCTCATCCCCATACTGTTTTTATTTTATTTACTTTTCTGCTCTTTTGCACATCAGTATCTCTACTTGCACATCATCATCTGCTCATGTATCACTCCAGTGTTAATCTGCTAAATTGTAATTATTCACTCCTATGGCCTATTTATTGCCTACCTCCTCATGCCTTTTGCACACACTGTATATAGACTTTATTTTTTTCCCACTGTGTCATTGACTTGTTTATTGTGTTATTGGCTCACTGCTTTGCTTTACCTTGGCCAGGACGCAGTTGTAAATGAGAACTTGTTCTCAACTAGCCTACCTGGTTAAATAAAGGTGAAATAAAAATAATTAAAACATGGTTTTAGGAACAGCAGTAACATCAGGCAGGATTTAGGCTACCAACTGCCTAGCCAGTTGTAGCTCAATCTTGGGTGCAATGATCATGTGTGTGGAGGCTCATTGATTTAACGTTACGTTAGCCTACATGATACACCAGTAAAGTAATAAAATATATAGCTGTCGGCTATATTAGCCACGACTTATCGAACAAAGTCGGAAATTGTTGCGCCTCCGTCTGTAATTTTCTTCCCGCATGTTTTGCAAGTTTTGCAATCCTTTTTTTGTTGATACAGCATCTTCTTTATATCCGAAAATAATAATTTTGGGTATCATCTTTCCAAGGGCTCCATCTGAATTCACCCACCCACGTTCCTCTGCACTGCCACGCACAACTTTTTCTCAGCTGGCACATTTTGATTGGCTGCTGTCCAATTCAAACTGTAATCTGTTAAATGAAGAGGTGATGCACTGCACACTTTTTTTAATAGCATCATTTTTAATATTTGGGCTTGGGGAGGGTATCAAGTCAGGTCGAGTCATAAGGCTCAAGTCCAGGTTAAGTTACGAGTCATTGGTGTTAAAGTCAAAGTCGAGTTGCAAGTCATCATATTTGTGATTCGAGTCTGACTCGAGACCAAGTCATGTGACTCGAGTCCACACCTCTGGCCTACACTTTCTCGTTCTGAAATTCTAATGCAAATGGGACTGGTGAGGCTTCGAGTATGACCTCCAGCCCCCTGAAGAAAGGGAAAGTGGTTGAATGAACCATCTGCTGTAAGCTGTTTATTGTTGTTCCTCCCAGGATGCAATTACGTGTGGTAATCGATATCCACAAGGTCCATGCACACCAAAGAGTCCTGCTTTGATAGCAAAGTCCAAGAAGGACTATGGGTACTTCAGGGAGATTATATAATAGGATCTTGAGTTTCTCTATTGGAAAGTTACTATGGTTCATATTAGGACAGCTCCCTCACTGTTTTGTGAAATGGCCATGGGATCCCGTAATCAGTAGCATACAATCTTGTTTAATGCCATGATAAATTATATATTTAGACTGGAACAACATGAATAGACGTGGGCCGATTGTACGTAGTCTAAATAAGATACTGATGATTTGTCGCCACAGATGGTTTGTTTAGGTTTTATTATGGTTGTGGCTGAATGGAGTAGCCTAAATCTACTGTGCCATCTAGTGGTCGCATCGGGGACAACAGTTGTTATAACAGCATTGTAGCTTTTTATTTTATTTTTTTATTTAGCATTGTAGCGAACCCTAAACATTTTCCTAACCTTAACCCCATTCTCATAACCTGCTACCTTAATTTACATAACCAGCGGTTTAGGTCTCTAACCTGCCATGTTAGTTATCCTAATCTACTATGTAAACAACGGAAAGGTCAGCATTAAGGTCAGAAGGTCAGCATTACAGCGTGATTGAAATTTAAAGGCAATGTTCCCACGTTAGCGGAGACTGCGTTCACGGTAAACGCTGCATATGTTGCCTCAATAGGAAATGACCTCTTGATGTCTATCGCGCAATCTATTACGCTTCAGTGATACAGATTGAATAGAGCCTTAATCAGAGTTCAGTCCCTACTAGGTGACACTATTTCCTTTACCTTGGTGTGCCTGGGCAAAAAACAGTCTATGAGGAGTGAGGAGGTAATAGTAGAGTTTAATATGTAGGAAAAACATCTGAGTCTGTTGTGGTCTGTGGTGAGTCAGAGGGACAGAGGGACCCAGGTGGTCGAGGAGGGACAGACATTAGATCACTGTGGTCATACTGTAGCTCAGCCTTGATAACTCAGAAAGGGGACAGGATACTGAGTTGGAGAGAGTCCGGCCAATTGTGTTTCAATACAAACCATGTAATCGCTTTCCTTTTGTAATACTGAAGTACTCAGCTAAGAGACATGAAGTGTCTGGAAATGATTGGCTCTAAATTGGTAAACCTTTGCAATGACCTTGGTTGGAAAAACCCAACATTTCCACCAAATTGAATTTGTTTTAACATTTGATTTAACTGTAAGTTTAACAATTTCTTATTTTTTTGATGACATTGCTCCTACATATAATTGGATTCTCTGCAAAGAAAGTTCATGTTTTGGTGATTGTCTTTGTAGCAATGTGTGTTTTGGTGAAACAAAAGCTATTTGAGAAAAGCTATCCTAATTTCCAAGCTTCATTTTCAGAGTGCCAAGACGAATGTCAGAGAAAAACGATTAGACGGTTGCTGTTACCGAGGTAAAGTTGTTTTTGTATTCACACATTCGGACATTCAACAGACATTCATCAGACATTCAACAGACATTCATCAGACATTCAACAGACATTTGCCAAAAGCCATTTAAAATGTAAAAATCAATAACTCACCGTTTGTCACAGAATCATCAAGCTAGATATGATTTAATCTATAAATGTCTAGCATACTTCTACAACCTTTGTTTAGAGGGAAATTCCAGTTTGGATTTGATAGAGACGTGTAGTTCGTTTAGATGGTGTATGGTAAAAGTTCTAACGAGTCTGTTATACACTATTAGAAGGGGCCTGGCAGAAAATTCTGCATCTTCAGTCATATTAGATTAGATTACATGAAAAAACTATGGGATGAAGGGGTCAGGCCTGACTAACAAAGAAGACAGGTGAATGGATCAAGAGGACCAAAATAACCATGAGGATCAACATGGACATTCCACAATGGAGATAAGGAAAACTAAGAGTCAACCATAACATACGTGTACATATATATTAGCATGGGTATTGAAAGATACCAGAGGGTGGATAACACAAAAAAAGCACTATTATAAGAAGTAGATGTTACGTGTTTGGTTTTTGGGCTAAATGTATACATTATGATTTGCCTCTGAACTGTATGTGAACCCCTCTGCAATCTACTGGCACTAACCATTAAAAACTAGGACTTCAACCAGGCTGTCCCAATGCTCTTTGCTCTCTTAAACTGCTTGCACAAAGCCTACGTGAAAATGTGTTTCTTTCACAAAAGATCATGAAAAACAATATCAACTGGCCCAGATCAGCTCTACATAATTCAACAGAGAGGTGTGCAACTACCACACATTATACTATGTCACCTACATAGGTATTACCAAAAAAATCCCTTTCAATTCACATTCCTGGCAGAAAGATGTCCAGAAAGACAGTGGTCTTAGAAGGGTATTTATACTTTAAAAGACATGTTTTATGTGAATGGATGTGGATGGAAGTATTCTGTCAGTGTTTTAATGTCCTAGTTTCATGTTTTTTTCTTTACCTCCAAATCTATATATGAGTGAGCCTATGAGGATCTTGGGGATCATATTTACCATTATAGCCATTGATCAAACGTATCACAGACAGACAATGCTCAAAAGGACTTGTTTGTGATATCTACACTCAGTTGCCACTTTATTAGCTTCACCACCCTATTCACGAAAATAAATTGCTCCTACATACACCAAGTCCAGTGGTCTTGGCTTGCTAGACACTAAAGCATGCAGAGAAGTATTCAGGTATTCTGTTACTGTTTGTTTGAACTTTAGAATGTGCAAAATGACAGCACAGTCTGTGATGGTCTTTTGTAACTCAGAAAAGTTCCAAAACTGCTTTTTTAATAATTCCAAGACTCAGTTTTTTACTGAATGAAATAAACTCCAACTGGACTTAAAAACAGTCTATCTCCTTTCCCAGTTTCATCAACTGTTTTGAATTCACACTGTTCCAGATGCAAAGGGGGTTGTGCCTAATAAAGTGATGACTGAATCTGAAGACTTCCCAGAATGTGTTCTGGGAATACCCGGGGTATTAAATATTTGGCTGTAAGTGTTGAACAGATGAATCTATTACCAGGAAAAAAAGCCTGAAAAAGGAAATACTGATACGATTCATTTGTTGTGAAGAAGGCTTCAGGTCACCCAAGAAAGTCCAGCAAGCGCCAGGGCCGTCTCCTAAAGTTGATTCAGCTGCGGGATCGGGGCACCACCAGTACAGAGCTTGCTCAGGAATGGCAGCAGGCAGGTGTGAGTGCATCTGCACGCACAGTAAGACGAATACTTTTGGAGGATGGCCTGGTGTCAAGAAGGGCAGCAAAGAAGCCACTTCTCTCCAGGAAAAACACCAGGGACAGACCGATATTCTGCAAAAGGTACAGGGATTGGATTGCTGAGGACTGGGGTAAAGTCGTTTTCTCTGATGAATCCCATTTCCGATTGTTTGGGGTATCCGGAAAAAAAGCTTGTCTGGAGAAGACAAGGTGAGCGCTACTGTGTTATGCCAACAGTAAAGCATCCTGAGACCATTCATGTGTGGGGTTGCTTCTCAGCCAAGGGAGTGGGCTCACTCACAATTTTGCCTAAGAACACAGCCATGAATAAAGAATGGTACCAACACATCCTCCGAGAGCAACTTCTCCCAACCATCCAGGAACAGTTTGGTGACGAACAATGCCTTTTCCAGCATGATGGAAAAAGTGATAACTAAGTGGCTCGGGGAACAAAACATCGATATTTTGGGTCCATGGCCAGGAAACTCCCCAGACCTTAACCCCATTGAGAACTTGTGGTCAAGCCTTAAGAGGCGGGTAGACAAACAAAAACACACAAATTCTGACAAACTCCAAGCATTGATTATGCAAGAATGGGCTGCCATCAGTCAGGATGTGGCCCAGAAATTACTCTTTGCATCAACTTCATGTAATTGTCAATAAAAGCCTTTGACACATATGAAATGCTTGTAATTATACTTCAGTATTCCATAGTAACATCTGACAAAAATATCTAAAGACACTGAAGCAGCAAACTTTGTGAAAATTAATATTTGTGTCATTCTCAAAACTTTTGGCCACGACTGTATTTCTAAATCCCACATGGTGATCTCATGGAACCTTGCTGTTTTTATGTCTTGGCTACTAGGGGTAGGTGTTCTTTTTATTCTGCATTAGCCTAGAAGGAAATACAGAAAAAAGCAGGAAGATTCGCAGACTTACAGTAGCTTACAACAAGATTGACTAGGTCTTTTCCAGGCTATGAAAACTCATGTAGTTTCATCTTTCAAGAAATTTAGAAGTATGAAACTTTGTCTTGACACTTTTTTATCAGGGTTATCCTTGTGCTATTGCTAGGGTTGCACATTTTGGGGAATATTCAGAGGTGGAAACTTTCCATGGGAATTAACGGGAATACATAGGAATTAACGGGAATATATTGGAATTCACAGAAATATATGCAAATTAATATTAATACTATTTAAATGTAGATGTTTTTTGCATTGGATATATTTACCATATCATATGGAGACAGAAACATAAACCTTTTACCTTATCATAAGTAGACAAATTGCAAATGATTAAATCCTTCCAAATAGAAAAAAAAACAATTTAGTTACGAATTGAACTTTAATTAAATGAGTTGACTCTTCACATGGGATGATTTCACTGAACAACAAAACAAAGGGAATATTGAATGATCCCCAATGATCCATCGCATCTCCCAATAACATCTGTAAAATGATACTCTCAAAACTAAAGCTTTGGTTGTCTTCCTCTCATGTCTTCTCCCTGGACCTCATCAATGTCCACCTCTTGAATATCAGACTCTGAGGCCTCATCTTCACTGTCACTTTCCAACCTTGTTGAGGATGGCTGGTTCTCAGGCTCAAAAAGCCTCAAATTTGTCAGGATGGCCACCAATTTTTCAACCCTTGTATTGGTCAGCCTGTTGCGTGCTTTGGTGTGTGTGTTCCCAAACAAGGACCAGTTGCGCTCTGAGGCGGCTGACGTTGGTGGGATTTGGAGGATGATGGAGGCAACAGGGAAAATAGCCTCAGATCCACAAAGTCCCCTCCACCAGGTGGTTGATGAGATATGTTGGCACAACTGCCATATTGCATCTCCATCCCAAAGCCCTTGCTTGGAAGTGTACTTTGCCAGACTGCCAAGAAATTTGCCCTCATCCAGGCCAAGGTGGACAGACATGGTAGTAATGAAACCATAGGCCTTGTTGATCTCTG
The DNA here is from genome assembly GCF_013265735.2 of Oncorhynchus mykiss. Lineage (NCBI taxonomy): Eukaryota > Metazoa > Chordata > Actinopteri > Salmoniformes > Salmonidae > Oncorhynchus > Oncorhynchus mykiss. Next base: position 36,263,905 of record NC_048574.1, on the reverse strand, counting down.
CACCAGACAGGATGGTCTTGCCAGCATACTTGGGGTCCAACATGTACGCTGCGGCATGTAGGCTGAAGTCTTCACGCTTTTTGATGTATTTCAGAACTGCAGTTTCCTCTGCTTGGAGCAACAGTGAAGTGGGCAGGGCAGTACGGATTTCTTCTCTTAGATCTGCAAACAGAGTCTGGACATCAGACAGGATGGCGTTGCCTCCCTCAATCCGTGCAATGGCTACTGCTATAGGTTCCATGAGTTTCAGGCTGCTTACCACTCTCTCCCAAAATATATCATCCAGGATGATCCTCTTGATGGGGCTGTCCATATCAGCAGACTGTGATATGGCCATTTCTTGGAGACAATTCCCCTCCAGGAGACTGTCAAACATGATGACAACACCACCCCAACGGGTGTTGCAGGACAGCTTCAATGTGATGCTCTTATTCTTCTCACTTTGCTTGGTGAAGTAGATTGCTGCTATAACTTGATAACCCTTTACATACCTAACCATTTCCTCAGCTCTCCTGTAGAGTGTATCCATTGTTTTCAGTGCCATGATGTCCTTGAGGAGCAGATTCAATGCATGAGAAGCACAACCAATGGGTGTGATGTGAGGGTAGGACTCCTCCACTTTAGACCAAGCAGCCTTCATGTTTGCAGCATTGTCTGTCACCAGTGCAAATACCTTCTGTGGTCCAAGGTCATTGATGACTGCCTTCAGCTCATCTGCAATGTAGAGACCGGTGTGTCTGTTGTCCCTTGTGTCTGTGCTCTTGTAGAATACTGGTTGAGGGGTGGAGATGATGTAATTAATTATTTATTGCCCACAAACATTCGACCACCCATCAGAGATGATTGCAATACAGTCTGCTTTCTCTATGATTTGCTTGACCTTCTGTTGAACTGCATCCAGCAAATGAGTAGATAAAGCATGTCTGGTTGGAGGGGTGTATGCTGGGCGAAGAACATTCAGAAATCTCTTCCAATACACATTGCCTGTGAGCATCAGAGGTGAACCAGTTGCATACACAGCTTGAGCAAGACATTCATCAGCATTTCTCTGACTATGTTCCTCCATTGAGGCAATAAAACTTCTGATTCCAGGAGGACCATGGGCTGTTGCTGTTGATAAGGTGTCTGATTCATATTTTTTTTTATTATATAGCCCTTCTTACATCAGCTGATATCTCAAAGTGCTGTACAGAAACCCAGCTTAAAACCCCAAACAGCAAGCAATGCAGGTGTAGAAGCACGGTGGCTAGGAAAAACTCCATAGAAAGGCCAAAACCTAGGAAGAAACCTAGAGGGGAACCAGGCTATGAGGGGTGGCCAGTCCTCTTCTGGCTGTGCCAGGTGGAGATTATAACAGAACATGGCCAAGATGTTCAAATGTTCATAAATGACCAGCATGGTCAAATAATAATAATCACAGTAGTTGTCGAGGGTGCAGCAAGTCAGCACCTCAGGAGTAAATGTCAGTTGGCTTTTCATAGCCAATCATTAAGAGTATCTCTACCGCTCCTGCTGTCTCTAGAGAGTTGAAAACAGCAGGTCTGGGACAGGTAGCACGTCCGGTGAATATGTCAGGGTTCCATAGCCTCAGGCAGAACAGTTGAAACTGGAGCTGCAGCACGGCCAGGTGGACTGGGGACAGCAAGGAGTCATCAGGCCAGGTAGTCCTGAGGCATGGTCCTAGGGCTCAGGTCCTCCGAGAGAGAGAAAGAAAGAGAGAAAGAGAGAATTAGAGAGAGCATACTTAAATTCACACAGGACACCAGACAAGACAGGAGAAGTACTCCAGATATAACAAACTGACCCTAGCCCCCCGACACATAAACCACTGCAGCATAAATACTGGAGGCTGAGACAGAAGGGGTTAGGAGACACTGTGGCCCCATCCGATGATACCCCCGGACAGGGCAAAACAGGAAGGATATAACCACACCCACTTTGCCAAAACACAGTCCCCACACCACAGAGGGATATCTTCAACCACCAACTTACCATCCTGAGACAAGGCCGAGTATAGCCCTCAAAGATCTCCGCCACGGCACAACCCAAGGGGGGAGCCAACCCAGACAGGAAGATCACGTCAGTGACTTAACCCACTCAAGTGACGCACCCCTCCTAGGGACGGCATGAAAGAGCACCAGTAAGCCAGTGACTCAGTCCCTGTAAAAGGGTTAGAGGCAGAGAATCCCAGTGGAGCGAGGGGAACCGGCCAGGCAGAGACAGCAAGGGCGGTTCGTTGCTCCAGAGCCTTTCCGTTCACCTTCACACTCCTGGGCCAGACTACACTCAATCATATGACCCACTGAAGAGATGAGTCTTCAGTAAAGACTTAAAGGTTGAGACCGAGTCTGCGTCTCTCACATGGGTAGGCAGACCATTCCATAAAAATGGAGCTCTATAGGAGATGGCCCTGCCTGCAGCTGTTTGCTTAGAAATTCTAGGGACAATTAGGAGGCCTGCGTCTTGTGACCGTAGCGTACATGTAGGTATGTACGGCAGGACCAAATCGGAAAGATAGGTAGGAGCAAGCCCATGTAATGCTTTGTAGGTTAGCAGTAAAACCTTGAAATCAGCCCTTGCCTTAACAAGAAGCCAGTGTAGGGAGGCTAGCACTGGAGTAATATGATACATTCTTTTGGTTCTAGTCAGGATTCTAGCAGTCGTATTTAGCACTAACTGAAGTTTATTTAGTGCTTTATCCGGGTAGCCGGAAAGTAGAGCATTGCAGTAGTCTAACCTAGAAGTAACAAAAGCATGGATGAATTTAACTGCATCATTTTTGGACAGAAAGTTTCTGATTTATGCAATGTTACATAGATGGGAAAAAGCAGTCCTTGAAACAGTCTTGATATGTTCGTCAAAAGAGAGATCAGGGTCCAGAGTAACGCCGAGGTCCTTCACAGTTTTATTTGAGATGACTGTACAACCATCAAGATTAATTGTCAGATTCAACAAAAGATCTCTTTGTTTCTTGGGACCTAGAACAAGCATCTCTATTTTGTCCGAGTTTAAAAGTAGAAAGTTTGCAGCCATCCACTTCCTTATGTCTGAAACACAGGCTTCTAGCGAGGGCAATTTTGGGGCTTCACCATGTTTCATTGAAATGTACAGCTGTGTGTCATCCGCGTAGCAGTGAAAGTTAACATTATGTTTTCGAATGACATCCCCAAGAAGTAAAATATATAGTGAAAACAATAGCGGTCCTAAAATGGAACCTTGAGGAACACCAACATTTACAGTTGATTTGTCAGAGGACAAACCATTCACAGAGGCAAACTGATATCTTTCCGACAGATAAGACCTAAACCATGAAAGAACTTGTCCGTGTAGACCAATTTGGGTTTCCAACCTCTCCAAAAAAAGGGTTATCGATGGTATTAAAAGCAGCACTGAGGTCTAGGAGCACGGGGACAGATGTAGAGCCTCGGTCTGATGCCATTAAAAGGTAATTTACCACTTTCACAAGTGCAGTCTCAGTGCTATGATGGGGTCTAAAACCAGACTGAAGCATTTCGTATACATTGTTTGTCTTCAGGAAAGTAGTGAGTTGCTGCGCAACAGCTTTTTCTAGCATTTTTGAGAGGAATGGGAGATTCGATATAGGCCGATAGTTTTTTATATTTTCTGGGTCAAGGTTTGGCTTTTTCAAGAGGCTTTATTACTGCCACTTTTAGTGAGTTTGGTACACATCCGGTGGATAGAGAGCCGTTTATTATGTTCAACATAGGAGGGCCAAGCACAGGAAGCAGCTCTTTCAGTAGTTTAGTTGGAATATGGTCCAGTATGCAGCTTGAAGGTTTAGAGGCCATGATTATTTTCATCATTGTGTCAAGAGATATAGTACTAAAACACTTGAGTGTCTCTCTTGATCCTAGGTGCTGGCAGAGTTGTGCAGACTCAGGACAACTGAGCTTCGGAGGAATAGGCAGATTTAAAGAGGAGTCCGTAATTTGCTTTCTAATGATCATGATCTTTTCCTCAAAGAAGTTCATGAATTTATTACTGCTGAAGTGAAAGCCATCCTCACTTGGGGAATACTGCTTTTTAGTTAGCTTTGCGACTGTATCAAAAATAAATGTAGGATTGTTCTTATTTTCCTCAATTAAGTTGGAAAAATAGGATGATCAAGCAGCAGTGAGGGCTCTTCTATACTACACGGTACTGTCTTTCCAAGCTAGTCGGAAGACTTCCAGTTTGGTGTGGCGCCATTTCCGTTCCAAGGATTGTAGGATTGTTCTTATTTTCCTCAATTAAGTTGGAAAAATAGGATGATCAAGCAGCAGTGAGGGCTCTTCTATACTACACGGTACTGTCTTTCCAAGCTAGTCGGAAGACTTCCAGTTTGGTGTGGCGCCATTTCCGTTCCAATTTTCTGGAAGGCGGTGTTCGTCATTATTTCTACTCAAAACAAAGGTTGTAAAAGTATGCTAGACATTTATAGAATAATTCATACGTAGTTTGATGATTCTGTCATAATCAGTGAAAACATTATTGATTTATTAAGCTTTAAATGCCATTTTATTTGTATTTATATTTATTTTATTTAACCTTTATTTAACTAGGCAAGTCAGTTACCATTTTACAGAGGCCAGTTCATGAAGGAAGGCTTGCTCATTAAAGTTTTAGCAAGGGTCTATGACAAATCAGGACAGGTCATTTCACTGAGCAGCCATTACAAACACAGGCTGTAAAACAGTGATCACTAAGGTCATTACAGAAAACACCAGGATTATTTGTGAGGATAACATTGAGGAGAGCAGCCTTTTCTGGGTGTTTGGAGTCATACCTTGTGGGATTGGTGATAACCTGAGAAAGATCTAGGGAGTCCCATTGCTTTAGGACTTGGTCAGGTGGTTTAAGCATGTCCCAGTTTAGGTCACCTAGTAGGACAAATTCAGACTTGGTGTAAGGGGCCAGGAGAGAGCTTAGGGCAGGTAGGGTACAGGCCTGTGCTGATGGAGGACGATAACACCCAGCAACAGTCAACAAAGAGATATTTGAAAGTTTAATCCTTAAAACCAGCAAATCAAATTGTTTGGGGACAGACTTGGTAGAGACAACCGAGCACTCTAGATGATCCTTGGTAAAGGTTGCCCCTCCCCCACCTTTGGAAGATCTGTCTTGCTGAAAAAGGTTATATCCAGAAAGGTTAACATCAGTATTCAAAACACTCTTCCTTAACCACGTCTCAGCAATGACCAACACACCTGGATTGGAGCTGTGAACCCACACTTTCAATTGATCCATTTGAGGTAATAGGCTTCTAATGTTAACATGCAGAAAACCCAGGCTTTTACGAGAGCAGAAATCAGTGAAGCAGATATCAGAGCACAAGTCAGATTTGGGGCTAGCAACAGTAGATGGGCCAGGGGGTACATGCACATTTCCAGATATCATCTACAGTAATACAATCAAGGCACGGCAGAGGACAGGGAGAGCTCTGCAGTGCTGATTTATGTCATCTGAATGTGCATCAGATGGCAACAAGATCATATTGTACAGCAATTTCATCAGGTAACATGAATACAAAGCCGGTGAGAGGTGGTTAGAATAGGATGGGAGGCCAAAAGTCCATGTAACCAATAGAGAGTCAGAGTCCGGAGTGTGGGAACATAGTCTGTCCCACGGTTGGGTAAAGAAAGTTTGTAGTCAACAAAGTATGCAGGGGTCATGAGGCAAATAGCAAAATGTACAAGCAAAAAATATATATATAGAATGACTTGGGGCTAGCTAGAGTCCCTCACCCCAACAGTGAGCAGTGGCAATGGGAGTAGATGTCACACCCACTTAGGAGAAGCCTTCATTTCTGGATGCAGATTTCTTGTAGATGTTATGTATTTCTATCAAGTCAAAACTGGAATTGTTCCTCAAAACAAAGGTTGTAAAAGTTTGCCAGACATTTATAGAATAAATCATACATAGTTATGTTTCTGTCACCAACGGTGAATTAGTTATTGATTTATACCGATTTAAATGGCATTTTATCTTTCTTTTTTTAAAGCAGCAAATCGTTTTATGATTAGTGATCATCCTTTGAGTGAAATTGAAAGAGAACAGAAGAGAATATAATGATTCCTATACATCTGAGGACTGTGGGTATTGGAATACCAAAGATTATCAGTCAAAACTTTTGTTTTCTGTTAAGTGACAAGGAAAAAGCATACTGTCCTCACCTACCAAAATGCATGGTTAGAGAACAAACTGAAGTGAATTTGCTCTTATTTTTTTATTTTCCATTTCCTCTGAAAATGGTTGAAAACCTTGTTTACTAGGTCAGCAAAGTAACATTGTACATTTACTGAAAAACATAATTGAACAAACCAAAACATGAGTTGCATTCAGCCAGTAAACTATTTTGCTATGTTTCGCCAAAAGACATACTCAATTACCTGTCTCCCGAAAACAGTGTGTACCATTCTTTATTACTACCATTGAAGTAAGTAGAAGATGAAAGCAGGAACCACATGGAATGAAGTCAAGAAAACTGCGTAGAACAGAGTTCACTGGAGTGAACATGAACCTCTGAGGACCTTTGCTCCACTAGGAGCTGAAAAAAGTATACCGAACAAAAATATAAACATGTAACAATTTCAACGATTTTACTGAGTTACAGTTCATATATGAAAATCAGTCAATTGAAAAATTCATTAGGCCCTAATATATGGATTTTACATGATTGGAAATAGAGATATGAATCTGTTGGTCACAGATACCAAAGAAATAAAAATTGGCCTCAGGATCTCGTCACGGTATGTTTGAGCATTCAAATTGCCATAAATAAAATGCAATTGTGTTTGTTGTCCATAGCTTATGCCTGCCCATACCATAACCCCACCTCCACCATGGGGCACAAAGTTGACATCAGCAATCCGCTCGCACACACAATGTTTTGGAGGATTTGGCAGACTGTGTATGGCGGCTTATGGTTGAGAAATGAACATTAAATTCCCTGGCGGACATCCTGCAGTCAGCATGCCAATTGCATGCTCCTTCAAAACTTCAAATCCATCTGTGGCATTGTGTTGTGTGCCAAAACATCACATTTTAGAGTGGCCTTATTGTCCCCAGCACAAGGTGCACCTGTGTAATGATCATGTTGTTTAGTCAGTTTCTTGATATGCCACACCTGTCAGGTGGATTTCTTGGCGAAAGACAAATGCTCGCTTACATGGATGTAAACAACTTTGTGCATAAAATTTGAGATAAATGTTTTTTGTGCGTATGGAACATTTCTGGGACCTTTTATTTCAGCTCATGAAACCAACACTTTACAACCAACACTTTCCATGTTGCGTTTATATTTTTGTTCAGTATATATATACACACAAATATACAGAGGTTTTCCGTTTTCACCATGAGACAAAATTATTTCTGGCAAGCTTAAATTCACATGTGAGAAACCATACCTTTGCTCTAAAAAGACCATTATTCAGCGGGAACAGCTTAGCTCATCATAGCAGACAACAGTTCTCTATGAATCTTTTCATGTTTCTCTACAATGTTGAACTGTGTGGTGCACAATATGAGCCTGGTCTCAGACTAGACGTAACATAGCAAATATAAATCCAGGACACTCAAATTAGTATGTCACGTTACATTTTAGTTATGCAGAGCAATTACGGTTAAGTGCCTTGCTCAAGGGCACAGAGATTATATATTTGTTTAAACATTTGGTTACATAGTTACATAAGACAGGTTACTTGAGGCAAAAAGTAAAGGAGGTTGGTCAGGGTGGGGGCGTAGAAAAACGAACATCTAGCAACCCAAAGGTTGCGTGTTCGAATCTCATCACAGACCACTTAAGAATTTTACTTAATTAATACATACAAATAATAATAAATAACATGTAACATATAATAAATGTATGGAGACAGATTTACATTTATTATGTTACGTCTACCCCAGAGTCCAGATTCTGGGCTCACAGGCGTGGGCTTGATTCAATCAGATCCTCCTTAACCGGTGATAACTGACAACTGCATGGCAGTTTCATTGTTTATTATTTAGGCGATGTTGGGGGTGTAACTGTGTTGGAGCTGTGAAATCAGCAAGTGGCTCCCATTATACCCATCATTGACATTGGATGCACAAGTCACATTAGGATAAATCCCACGCAGCCTGTTACAAGTTCAAACACTGGAATGTGTTGTAATCTACACCTCAATTAGGCTGACATCAATCCTTATGTTTCACGACTTTCAATTTGAGTGTCATTTCCATATAGCCTACACTTTCTCGTTCTGAACTTCTAACGCGAGAGGGATTTAAGGACGGATGTGGTTTCGCGACAATGACAAGAGCAGCCGCTCACATATTTGATAGCTTTACCGCAGTTACACCTCGACATTGCCTAAATAATAACAGCTGTCAGTTATCCTGGGTTAACTCCAGAACTGATTGAATCTTAGCCTAAATTGAACATAAACTTCACTTCAGATAGACTTAAACATCCTCTACAGAAAGGTTTGAACCTCCTCTTCATCTCCTCAATTAAAGGCGTCAGTCATGAAGGTAATGTGCCACAGAGGCGTTCATGTACCACAAAGACCTTTTATTTTTTTGAAAGGATAGAAAAAAAAGTCTTGCTGCCGAGCTTTTAATGGAAGTCATTGCAGAATTCTCCCGGCACAAAGCTAAAATCACTGAGGAAAGCATCAAGGCCCTCTCACAGACACAGGGTTTTCTTTTTTGTTGGTTTATTGACATTGGCGCTTAAAAAAAAGGTAAAAGTTAAATAACAACAAGTTGACATTGATGATGTCACTATTGCAACCATTCCTTTCAGGGGTGGAAAATGATTGTACACGAAACAAAACTAGTTGAAATTTGTTTTCAGGTCAGGCATTAGATTACTTTATATACAGAGGATTTTGTGCGTGTTCCATGTCAACGGATGACACCATTCTTCAGGCTCATTCAATGTTTTCAGACCAATCTCTATCACGTCCTCCTTGTCCTCTTAGAACTGGGAACAGAGCAGAAAGAAATGGAACACCTTCATAGCAGAGCTGCAAGTGCTACTTCACATATTTCTCCATGAATTTCTTGTGGAACTCCGAGCGCAGAGTGTCATTGACAAAGCGTTTCTCCCGGCGTGCCTCATCCACTCCCTTTGCACAGTTCTTGAACACGACGTCATCGTCCCACCTTAGAGAGAAAGAGACAGGAGAGGATGTAAAACAACAGTCATCCACAGCCATGCTCTAAGCTGTGGTGTGTGTGTGTGTGTCTCTCAACACCTTCTCTTGACGCTGAAGGCACTCGGGGTGGGGACTATCTGTTGTTGCTGCTGCTGCTGCTGTCCAGCCAGGTTGAGCAGAGGATTCCCACTAAGGATGTTCTCCATGCGGATCCTCTCCTCCTCTGCTTTCTGCTCCCGCTCCTGGCACAGGACACGAAACATGTTGGTCAGAGAGGACCAGGTGCAAAGCTCTCATTCGCTGAAGTATTGCTCTTAGCAACGCTTTCTGATTGGCCTTGAGTAAAGATGGTTGCACAACAAGCACTGATCTAAAAAATATATATTAAAAAATCTACAAAAAAGGTCAACATGTTTAACGCTAGAACTGCTAAAGCGGTCATTTGGACTACTCATTACCTACAACTTTTTATTACTCCGAAATGTTGGAAGTCATGATTTTTCCTAAATAAGTCTGTATAACTGTTAAGGGAATTTTTATCTATAATGACTAATTATGTATACATTTCAATCAGGATGTACTATTATGCTACTGTATTGGTACTAATCAGAATACTATTATGTTACTGTATATGTACTAATCAGAATACTATTATGTTACTGTATATGTATCTTTCTTAATCCTAGTACTGAATATAATGTGTGTAAATATAATCAAGGATTAGAACAATGACTGTCTGTTCCTTGGTAGAAATTAATGAACTAAATCTTCAGACTGGCTAGAATGCTTATCTACACCGGAAGACCTTGGCTCAGCCATAAATTATATTAAATTGGTAGGGAGACGATGTGGGAAGGCTTGAGATACTGCCTTTGTACCAGGGTGGGAGAAGAGACGGGTTGGTACTGGAACTAATGACGTCATTTTCAGTTTATAACCTGTGGTAACCTGTATCGTGTTCAGTACTCTCGTGAATAAACTCTGCTGATTGACTTTAAGACTGGGCTCTGTCCATTATTTCTAGAAGGGTCTTACAAATCCTTATGAATTGACAGTGTGTTTAATTTTAATTGGGTATTAAAACATGGAGCAATTTAATTCCTGTATCAATAACACACTGTCGTTAGAATATTAATATCACAAACAGAACTGGAGCTATAAACCAGTTTTAGGAAGGCAGGTCATTTTTTTTAATGCCCCTCCTCCCAACAGTAGGGCCTGCTCCGCTCTTCCGATAGTTGAAGGTTCCGTGCCCAGTTGATAATCAATCCAATAATTTCTTCGAAACTGAACCTAAACCAACATTAATTTCACACATATAACAGATGAAATAAATGAAGTAAAGTATGATAAGATCTTCGAAACTGAACCTAAACCAACATTAATTTCACACATATAACAGATGAAATAAATGAAGTAAAGTATGATAAGAGAGAATGGGTGTTGATGAGCGAGGGGAAGCAAACGATGCAGGAATAATGTCACCAACTGTGAATGAAGAACAGGACCGGCCATTCTGTTATTCTAACTATAATCTCAAAATGGTATGTACCCTATATCAGTCCACCCTGGCCTACTTGGAGTAGGCTACACAGGGAAAGTGTGCATAATTTACAATGGCAAGAAGACCAAGACGAATGGATGCACATGCTGAGTTAGCATTGCTACAAAATCTGAACGAAAACGACTCAGTTGAGGAAGAAATTAACCATGACCTCTGATGATTATTCTTCTGATTCTGAGCCTCAGCCTGAACCTACACCCCCGAGGCCTACGCTCGAAAAAAGGCTGAAACAAATGAAAGGTGAGACAGGAAGGGACGGCACGGTTTGGTAGAACAAGCAGGTGACAATGCTACAGGCCGATTATCAGCACAAAATGTAACCACAGAGCGCGGACCCTACATCTCAAGCGGAAAAACAACATCAGCAACGCACTCACAAGCTTTCGTTGTCTGTGTGACATGGACATGCTCCAACTGATGCCATTGCGTGAATATGCACACTGTGTAAGCACAAGCTGACAATAATAAATGGTTTGACTGCTGCCATATCGACACTTACATTCATTATAATGCCATTATTGCTTTTGTGCCAATTTTCACTATTTATCAAGCACACCCCTTTGCTTATAATGTGTAGACTACTGATTTTTTCACTTTGATTGTGCGTCTTGCTGGTTGGGGTATTTTTTCAATTTATTTTAAGCTATTGCCGTGTTTCAACAAATATGCTTTCTGTTTTCATAGTTGTAACAAAGGCACTCCACGAATAAAACTGATTGAACACTTGAATCTTGGTGTTTTTTGTTTTTAAATATAGTCTACAGTAACAAACTAACACAAATACTAGTGTTATTTGAAATATATATATACACTGCTCAAAAAAATAAAGGGAACACTAAAATAACACATCCTAGATCTGAATGAATGAAATATTCTTATTAAATACTTTTTTCTTTACATAGTTGAATGTGCTGACAACAAAATCACACAAAAATTATCAATGGAAATCAAATTTATCAACCCATGGAGGTCTGGATTTGGAGTCACACTCAAAATTAAAGTGGATAACCACACTACAGGCTGATCCAACTTTGATGTAATGTCCTTAAACAAGTCAAAATGAGGCTCAGTAGTGTGTGTGGCCTCCACGTGCCTGTATGACCTCCCTACAACGCCTGGGCATGCTCCTGACAAGGTGGCGGATGGTCTCCTGAGGGATCTCCTCCCAGACCTGGACTAAAGCATCCGCCAACTTCTGGGCAGTCTGTGGTGCAACGTGGCGTTGGTGGATGGAGCGAGACATGATGTCCCAGATGTGCTCAATTGGATTCAGGTCTGGGGAACGGGCGGGCCAGTCCATAGCATCAATGCCTTCCTCTTGCAGGAACTGCTGACACACTCCAGCCACATGAGGTCTAGCATTGTCTTGCTTTAGGAGGAACCCAGGGCCAACCGCACCAGCATATGGTCTCACAAGGGGTCTGAGGATCTAATCTCGGTACCTTATGGCAGTCAGGCTACCTCTGGCGAGCACATGGAGGGCTGTGTGGCCCCCCAAAGAAATGCCACCCCACACCATGACTGACCCACCGCCAAACCGGTCATGCTGGAGGATGTTGCAGGCAGCAGAACGTTCTCCACGACGTCTCCAAACTCTGTCACGTCTGTCACATGTGCTCAGTGTGAACCTGCTTTCATCTGTGAAGAGCACAGGGCGCCAGTGGCGAATTAGCCAATCTTGGTGTTCTCTGGCAAATGCCAAACGTCCTGCATGGTGTTGGGCTGTAAGCACAACCCCCACCTGTGGACGTCGGGCCCTCATACCACCCCCATGGAGTCTGTTTCTGACCGTTTGAGCAGACACATGCACATTTGTGGCCTGCTGGAGGTCATTTTGCAGGGCTCTGGCAGTGCTCCTCCTGCTCCTCCTTGCACAAAGGCAGAGGTAGCGATCCTGCTGCTGGGTTGTTGCCTTCCTACGGCCTCCTCCACGTCTCCTGATGTACTGGCCTGTCTACTGGTAGCGCCTCCATGCTCTGGACACTACACTGACAGACACGTCAAACCTTCTTGCCACAGCTCATCCTGGATGAGCTGCACTACCTGAGCCACTTGTGTGGGTTGTAGACTCCGTCTCATGCTACCACTAGAGTGAAAGCATCGCCAGCATTCAAAAGTGACCAAAACCTCAGCCAGGAAGCATAGGAACTGAGAAGTGGTCTGTGGTCACCACCTGCAGAACCACTCCTTTATTGGGGATGTCTTGCTAATTGCCTATAATTTCCACCTGTTGTCTATTCCATTTGCACAACAGCATGTGAAATTTGTTGTCAATCAGTGTTGCTTCCTAAGTGGACAGTTTGATTTCACAGAAGTGTGATTGACTTGGAGTTACATTGTTGTTTAAGTGTTCTCTTTTTGAGCAGTGTATTTTTCAGATTCTAATGTTACCTGAGACGTTCATAAACACAGCCAAATTATTATTTTTGCGATAGCTAAATGCCTCAATCGCAAATGAATAGGTGAAATAGGCTGGATCTACACAACAGATGCTCATCTCTACATTAGATGACCTTTAAAGTCTGAAATTGTCAGAGATAAATTAATGGATTGTTTTGTTTGATATTAACAAGTCAATAGAGCCCTATTTGCTGCTCCTACTCAGCAACACCTGAAAAATAAATTTGCACTTGGTTGGAGTCAACTGGCATGACTGACCCAGCAGCGATTGATTGTCTTGTAGCGACTTACCTTGCATTCCTGCTCCTCAGCCCGCTCCTTCTTGATTTTCTCCAATTCAGCCAGCAGAGCCGCAGTGTCATCGTCATCACTGTCCTCCTCAGAGACATCATCCTCCTCCTCATCCTACACCACAAAACAATGAAGATTAGAGGCCGAGTTTAAAAAAAAAAAAGCACAGACTTTACGGTGACTGGTGGATGAACAGGTGGCACCTACGTCAGTGAGAGGGTCATCTGCATCCAGGTTGGCAGCAGGGATTTGATCTAGTCTGGGCCTCTTAGAGGATGAAGATGAGGATGTGGTGTGTTCTGAAAATTGAAAAGAGTCAAACCACCATTTTAATGATGCTGGCTTGAATCCCCTGCAGATGACCCATGTCAACAAAACAAAATAAACAACACTTTGGGCATTATAGTATGTCAGATGCAAAAATCCCATTGATCTTCTTTACACCCAGTTAAACACAGACATATTTTACGTTCAGGTCAAAATTTATCTCGGGACTGGGTTTATTTGTATGCCTGGAGACTCACCTCTCGGTCCCCTCTCTCTAGTCTTCTCCCGGACAGCAACACGCTCCCTCTCCTCCAGCTCCCTGCGGAAGTCCCGGGCACGCACCTCCTCGGGGGCATCCTGGGTAAGCTGCCTGAGGGGATCACACAGGGAGACATACTGGATGAGACAGCACATTATCTTTAACCAGAGGGACCTGTTCCCAACTACTGGTGCAAGACTTAGCCACAAGGGCAAAGACTGATGCCAAGATGCCACAAGGATAGGTGGTGTTGTGTCACTCACCTGTACTTGATCTTAGTGTGACCAGGCAGATCTCGGCTTGAGTACTGTTTGGACAACGCACTGAGATCGCCCTCTCCCTTCCCTCTCCCCCCTCTCGCTGGCTCAAACGTCGGTCTCGCGGCTGTTGTCATTTTTGGTGGCTCTGTAATATTGTGTGAGTGTAATATTTACGGTTCACTTTGTTTATCCATTTAACTTGCTTTGGCAATGTAAACATGTTTCCAATGCCAACAAAGCCCATTGAATTTAATTATAGCTGGCTGGAACAGAGGGCAACAAATATAAATAGATAAAATATTTTATCAACATAACGTTAACAGAAATCAATCCGTATTTAGCTTGCTAACGTTAGCTAACTCGCCATGAGAAAAACAACCCGCAACCCAGTAGCTAGCTAACGTTACTTAAAATATCCATATAGGCTTGCTATATAGTTAACCATTTAACCATAATTTACAAACGATTTCACCATTGTGTGGGTTTTATTATAACATCGGTATTGATTATTGCTGAGCAAACACCAACACACTTGTCTACGCTAACGTTAGTAGTTACTGTAGTGTAGCAAGCTTTCTTACATGCTGCCAGTTGACGTTAGTATGCTGGAAGAATAACTGTCATAAGGTAATGCAAGCTACAGGTTTACTAAAATAATATCATAACTAGCTATCTTTCTCTTTCAAAAACAACTAGCTAATATGGAATAGTTTGCTGGAAATGTACCTTTTTCCTCACACTATCAGGAGAGAAAGGGCCCTTTGCTTTGGATTGTAGACGCTGTTATCACAGCGTATGAACAAAGCCTACGGAACTAGGAAAGGTCAAACAGCAATTTTGAAACGCGTTGTTGCAGTAGGCATGTGAGAAACGTTTTTCAAAATAGCCAAATTTTCATTCCACAGTTTCAGTGGTGGAAAAAGTACCCAATTGTCATACTTGAGTAAAAGTATAGATACCTTAATAGAAAGTTACTCAAGTAAATGTGAAAGTCAGCCAGTAAAATACTACTTGAGTAAAAGTCTGAAAGTATTTGGTTTAAAATGTATTTAAGTGTCAAAAGTAAATGTAATTGCTAAAACATACTTAAGTATCAAAGGTAAAAGTATCAATCATTTAAAATTCCTTATATTAAGCAAAGCAGACGGCACCATTTAAAAATGTATGGATAGCCAGGGGCACACTCAGACATTATTACAAAAATGCATTTGTGTTTAGTGAGTTGGCCAGGCCAGAGGCAGTAAGGATGGCCACGTGTTCTCTTGATTAAGTGCTTGAATTTGATCATTTTCCTGTCCTGCTAAGCATTCAAAGTGTAACGAGTACTTTTGGTTGTCAAGGAAAATGTATGGAGTAAAAAGTACAATGTTTTCTTTATGAATGTAGTGAAGTAAAAGTAAAAGTAGTCAAAAATATAAATAGTAAAGTACAGATACCCCCAAAGAAACGACTTAAGTAGTACTTTAAGGTATTTTTACTTAAGTACTTTACACCACTGCACAGTTTTTCGATCTCAAGAATGAGAAAGGGCTTTCCTCACCACCTTAAATAAGCATGCCCCATTCAAAGAATGTAGAACTATGAACGGATATAGCCCTTGGTTCACCCCAGACTTGACTGCCCTTGACCAGCACAAAAACATCCTGTGGCGTTCTGCATTAGTATCGAATAGCCCCCGCGATATGCAACTTTTCAGGGAAGTCAAGAACCAATATACTCAAGGTAAGGCTATCTTTTTCAAACGGAAATTTGCATCCTGTAGCACTAATTCCATGAAGAAAGTCCATGGAGAATAAGAGTACATCCTCCCAGTTGCCCACTGTGCAGCCATCTTCATCAACCTGGCCAAGGCTTTTGACTCTGTCAATCACCTCATTCTTATCGGCAGATTCAACAGCCTTGGCTTCTCAAATGACTGCCTCGCCTGGTTCACCAACTACTTCTCAGATAGAGTTCAGTGTGTCAAATCGGAGGGCCTGTTGACCTCTGGCAGTCTCTATGGGGGTGCAACAGGGTTACATTTTCTCTGTAATATATCAATGATGTCGCTCTTGCTGCTGGTGATTCTCTGATCCACCTCTACGCAGACGACACCATTCTGTATACATCTGGCCCTTCTTTGGACACTTTGCTAACAAACCTCCAATCGAGCTTCAATGCCATACAACACTGCTTCCGTGGCCTCCAATTGCTTTTAAATGCTAGTAAAACTAAGTGCATGCTCTTCAACCGATTGCTGCCCGCACCCTTCCGTCCGACTAGCATCACTACTCTGGACGGTTCTGACTTAGAATATGTGGACAACTACAAATACCTAGGTGTGTCTGGATAGACTGTAAACTCTCCTTCCAGACTCACATTAAGCATCTCCAATCCAAAATTAAATCTAAAATCTGCTTCCTATTTCGCAAAATAGGCTCCTTCACTCATGCTGCCAAACATACCCTCGTAAAACTGACCATCCTACTGATCCTTGACTTCGGCGATGTCATTTACAAAATGGCCTCCAACACTCTACTCAGCAAACTGGATGTAGTCTATCACAGTGCCATCCGTTTTGTCACCAAAGCCCCATATACTACCTACCACTGCAACCTGTATGCTCTTGTTGGCTGGCCCTCACTACATATTTGTCGCCAAACCCACTGGCTGCAGGTCATCTATACGTCTTTTCTTGGTAAATCCCTGCCTTATCTCAGCTCACTGGTCACCATAGCAGCACCCACCCGTAGCACACGCTCCAGCAGGTATATCTCACTGATCATCCCAAAAGCCAACACCGCCTTTCCTTCCAGTTCTCTGCTGCCAATGACTGGAACGAACTGCAAAAATCTCTGAAGCTGGAGTCTTATAACTCCTTCTCTAACTTTAAGCATCAGTTGTCAGAGCAGCTTACCGATCACTGTACCTGTACACAGCCAATCTGTAAATAGCCCACCCAACTACCTCGTCCCCATATTACTTACCCGCTTGCTTTTTTGCACCCCAGTATCTCTACTTGCACATCATCATCTATCACTCCAGTGTTAATGCTAAATTGTAATTATTTCGCCTCTATGGCCTATTTATTACCTTACCTCCCTACTCTTCTTCATTTGCACACACTGTACATAGATTTTTCTATTGTGTTATTGACTGTACGTTTGTTTATGTGTAACTCTGTGTTGTTGTTTTTGTCGCACCGCATTGCTTTATCTTGGCCAGGTTGCAGTTGTAAATGAGAACTTGTTCTCAACTGGCCTACCTGGTTAAATAAAGGTGAAATAAAAAATAAATAAAAAACATTTTTATGATATTAAAATGTTGACTGATGAAACAGATTTGATATGTAGCACACATACCGGTATCATACATCAAGTTATCAGGATGCATGTTGATGAATCAAATAAACAGAACACATATGTAGATGTATTTCTTAACTTCTTTATTGTTTTTTTATTTCCTTACAGGCACTGTGTGAAATATCGTTTCAGTTGTACAGTTTTCATTTTACAGTTGTTTTAATTGAAAAAATAACAATGTGGCTTTGATAAAGAAGAAACGACCTCCCAACAATCTTGAAGCACAATCTCGGTAAGAGAAACAAAAGTGCAGCTTTAACTCTCAGACCAGTAGATTATCATTTTGTAAAGTTTAGACAACTCAGCTTCCATCTTCATCGGTTATAATTCGAATGATACATTACCTAATTGTTCTTGTTAATACAAGCTGTTTATCCCCCCCAATTAAAACACCTTAAAAATATAAAGTAGGTTGGCAAACAGTAAATAGTACTTTGGTGAATGGCATCTGAGTTCACAGAGATATGTTTAAAGAATTTGATCAATACATCTAAACTATCTAAACCTTCACACAAATGGGGGGAGTGGTGCTAATATTTAACACATTTCGCATCTGAGACATACAATGCAAAGTCTTAATTTTTGAGAAAGATTAGAGAGAAGAGAGAGAGGATTTAAGGAAATAAAAATTTCTTGCATATTTCCAACTGGGAATTACCAACGTTCCAACGTGCAGACACAAATGTGCAAAGAGCAACAAGCATTCACAAAAGCACCATGACTTTTCCAACCCTACACTGATGAAGAAATAAGCATCAAATAAATGCTGGTGAGACTCAAAGTTAACAGTGCAGATTTCAGGGTTAGGCATTTGCACGTGGTGATACTTCAAAGCAAAAACAAAGAGCACATTCCCAGCACTACTGTAGCTTATCTCAGTTCTGAAATGTACTGTAATACCTAATGGAATACACATTTTGTATTTTAAATGTCTCATGGATCTAACGTCTGTACTGTACACTGCATATTTGGTAGAAATATAGACAAGTAGGCAAGATGAATGTCTTACAGACCCTGTTAGAAACATTTGGCACAGAAATATGTCACAAAAAGCATGAGAGAGGGAAAGCAATAAAAAAATCATACAATTTCTGATAATGTTGCTTGTGCACTCCCTGCTGTGATACAGTCTCTATTAGGACATATATTGCAGAGAAATAATTCTCAGTAAATATTTTAATTAGCCTAATTTATCGACAAAGGTCTAA